>NC_087153.1:18320000-18387500 GCF_035594125.1 Scylla paramamosain
CTGGATTCAATATATCTGCATTTGTATTGCAAAAACTTTCCAAATTTATGACCTTACTGAGCTGTGATATCAAAAACTTTTCTGAAGACTATCTCTTTAATACTGCAAGGGGTAATATGTGCATAGCTCACTTCAAAATCTGCTTGTTCCTTCTTCATCATCGGCTCCACATCAATGGGGTGAAACTCACACCAGGCCACCCCTGCCAAGATGACAAGAAGGGCAAGTGCCCTCACCACCTGGGGCATCATGGTGCCTTATCTGGTGAAAGGACAAAGTAAACACTTATTAGAAGAAACACACGGAAACATTACACAGTGGAGAGAAAAGTTACTCTAATTTGTACACAAAGTGAAATATGATACACACTGCACATGAATTTCTAATCACATCCTTCTCTATTCGTTTTTTGTAATTGTTCAGAGAGAGAGAGAGAGAGAGAGAGAGAGAGAGAGAGAGAGAGAGAGAGAGAGAGAGAGAGAGAGAGAGAGAGAGAGAGAGAGAGAGAGAGAATATATATATATATATATATATATATATATATATATATATATATATATATATATATATATATATATATATATATATATATATATATATATATATATATATATATATATATATATATATATATATATATATATATATATATATATACACTGAACTTTATTCTTAAAGTATCAACAGAACATGTCTGAAAAATTGAGACAGTACACATGTGCAATGAGCAGCAGACAAAATGAAACCATACTGTGGGATAAACCCATTAACAGTGGAGCCTGAGGAGCTCATATCCTCCCAAGGAAGGAGAGGAAGAAATCAAGCAGTGACCTGTTTATATAAGGCAACCTGCAAGACATTACATAAATGAGAGTTCAGGAACTCCCACAGATTGGTAGTGAAGAGCACCAGGTATACACAGAAGTGTAGGACAGGCCAACTCCAATATTTTCTTTGTTGCAGCTGAATTGAGAAGCTGAGAACACTGGACACTCCCTGGAGGATCAGTGGAGCCCAAGGAAATCCTGGGCTCTGCAGGACTACCCAAGAAGAGTCATCATGGAATATAAACCCAAGGGCAGTTTCCATGAAAATCTCTCCACTTCCATACAACTCTCCTGCTTTTGAATTCATGCACTTTATGTCTCTGGTTCTTTACCAAATGGGAGTTAACTGGCAAAAGGATTATCTGTGGTAACTCTCCCAAAACCAGGCTGAGGACGATTTAGGATAGGTATAATTGTGAGACGCAGAAGGGAAGACATATCCAATGATAAAAAAGTAGTCCGAATGGAAGGGACAACCAATGAGAACATGACCCCGTCAGGCGGACTACCTCCGCCTAACTAGATGTTATACAACATGAGCTGGCTTCAGATGACAATATTCAAAATTTTGCTCTCATTATTATTAATTTCTGATACAAATTCATGAAGTAAAACTTTCTCAGAGTTTATCAGGTAAAGGAAAATAACATGTTCAATTCCCTACAGCACTGTGGTGAAATAAAAGAATAATTTTGTGAGCACTCATTACATGACTTTTAAGCATCAGAAGTGACCATAACTGTTTGGAGTCCCGGGCTGGCTGGGCCCACGGCCTGTCGGTATGAGTTGCCAGTTGCACATTTCTGTTGAAGTTGGGTGAGTGCCACACTAGGCAAGAGACTACCAGCTAATAGAGCTATAAACACCCTCTTTTTCACACTTTCTCTCTCTTTCGACAGGCAAGAGATATGATCACTTTTACATCGCAAGATGGATATCTTTAGTGTGTGGTATCTAAGGAAATGCATACCATTCTCTTCTCTTCTCTCTCTCTCCAGGCAAGAGATAATGATCACTCTTACATCACAAGAAAGTCATCATATGTGTGTGTCATTCACCTACAGTTGTTTGCTGGTCACTTAGCCAGCTGTTCCCCTATGAAAGGAGCTCAGAGCTCATACTGACCAATCCTTAGGTAAGAATGAGATCATTCACACACCAGGCCAGCAAGGTTACAAACCCTCAGGTTACAGCCTGTACCTACTTGCCATTATGTGAGTAAGAGCAACACATCAACAGGGTAGCCCATTTGCTTCACTGCACCCAGGACTTGAACCCAGGCTTTCTTGGTTGTAAGGTGAGTATGCTAACCACTACACTACATGATGTGTGTGGTATCTAAGGAAATGCATACCATTCACTCTTTCACTCTCTCTCTAGGCAAGAAATATGTTGTGGGAATGTCTGAGTGAAAATAAAATAAACAAAATAAATAAATAAATAAATTGATAAAAAGCGTGTAAGCTCCATCAGCTGGTAGCCTCTCCCAGCCAGTGTCTCACTCTCCCAACATAGTAAAACTGCAAGTCTGCAACAGAAATGCACAACTGGCAATTCATACCGGCAAGCCACAGGCCCAGCCAGCCCAGGACCCAAATTCTTCATGAGTGCCCTCCTTCTGACGAGGGCACCCCAATTCTCCACGAAAGCAAATGAGTTTATCAGTTACATTAGCAGGTGAAATTACCCTCAACATGAACTACAAGTAGTAGCACATAGTAATAGTAAATACACACACAGTTACTATTCCTGCTGAGTTGTGGTGGTCACCCCGCCGGGCAATGCTGAACGGACCAGAGGATGGAGGGTTGAGCGGCCAACCTTCATTTACCAGACCTCCAGAAACACACTCATAGCATATGTAGAGTCACGTACAGATCTCAAGGTGACTTCATCCTGTTTATTAGCGTTACACTTCATATAAGTTACTTTATATAGCACCACGCACACGGCACACAGGCTCACGGCCTCTCTGCTGTGCCTGTAAATTATACTTGTTGGCGTGAGGCAGGGGTGCATGTGTTGCCGGCGCCTCACTGCCAGGCAACATGGTAACATTTAACAACAAATAGGAGTCAAGTCAGGCTGGCAGCACCCACTGTTATCTGCTTGGCGCCTGCTCCTCCCTCCAGCTGTATTTAGTGAGCCAGGGCAGCCACAATAACCATCTTGACTTTCCTTCTGCAGACGAGACTTGTTGTAAATGAAACAGCTGGACATAGACTCCTGTACACACTGACAACTGCAGGTTAGGGATGTTCAAAGCATCGACAATAAGGAACTGAACATACTTTTATATTTTCGGATACTATAGTTGTGGAATTGGATTTCTCTTAGCAAGGCAGGTGGTGGAGTGATGTGGCGGAGTTGCTGACGTCAAACGGAGGTTTACAGGAGGGGAGGTTGTGGGTTGGGAGAGGGGGGGAGTTATGACACTAGAGGAATTTGATTAAGTTTACTTCAGTTCATGACGGTAGAATCTGACAAGTTAAGGTGGTAAATTTTATTATTCTTTTTTCTTATGTTGGTTCTCAAGGTAAAGAGTACGAATGTTTCTCTTTTCTACGGTAGTATGTTTGTGGTTAGTATTATTATTATTCCTTCAAAAGCCATGCTGACGAATCTTGGAAGGACATGAAGAGAGCATACTAACATAATAATCTCATTAGTAATAGGATTCTGTGAGATACATAACCTAGTCATTTCCTGAAGGAAGGGCAAGACCCGCGCGCATAAAAGAGTTGAACAATTCCTTCAAAAGTTCACTGAGAGTCTAAAAATGTGTGAGAGAGACAGAGGCACGTATTCAGAAACGCTTAGCTCTCTCGCCATGACTATCTTCAAAGACCACAGAGATGATCACCTGGGATCTCAAGAGTTTTCTCATGTTAACAATGTTGATAGAAATCTTGTTAATTTGTCACTAGAACAGTAAAAAAAAAAAACACTTAAAAATTCATGTAACTTCAAGTAGTGGAGGTGTGACGCAAAAATGTTTCAGAATATGATGGTCCAGAGAGAGAGAGAGAGAGAGAGAGAGAGAGAGAGAGTCTGTGGAGGCTTCATCTGTCTTTTTTTTAGTATATTTTTCATCCGTTTACAAGGTCTCTCTCTCTCTCTCTCTCTCTCTCTCTCTCTCTCTCTCTCTCTCTCTCTCTCTCTCTCTTCAGTGTGTTTGTGTGTGTGTTATCGGAACGTCTTAATGACCACACCCGACCTAAAAGCAAGAGAGATTTAGGGCAGGGCATCCTGAGGATACACTGTCCTTTGTCTGAGACTTTTCCTTTACATTCAGTTACGAAACTGTATTGTAGTAACTATTATTGAACGGTAGGGTAGTGTGGTGTAGGGCGGAGGAAGAGTCACACCCATATTTTCTTAGTGTGGAAGAGATAGATGAGGAGGAGGAGAAGAAGGAGGAGGAGGAGGGAGGAATGAGAACGAGGAAGAGGAATGAGGAGGAGGAGAACAACAAAAACAAAACAAGAAGCAACACACACACACACACACACACACATCACAGGCTTTCCCTTCCCTGCCACACGTGATAAGATAAAGGAAGTATCTAGCCATCAGCAGCTTAGTAGTAAACGCAAATAATTCAGCATGACACACATAAATCTGATTTTCTCGGCAATGAGTATCCCTCAGATAAGTTTCCCTGGTTGAAGTAGTGTATTCGTATACGTATCTTTTAGAGGTTTGTTGAAAGGGACAAGAAAAATCTTTCTTTTCTTTCTTGATCTCAAACCATTCTCAAGCTTTTATTTGTTTTTGTGCAAGTACAACTGTGTGCAAATTAGTGCTACAGATGCTTGGATATGCCTGTGTTACAAAGTAGAAATAAAGACTATCATACATAAGCCTACATGGTACATACACTACTACTACTACTACTACTACTACTACTACTACTACTACTACAAATTACCTAGAAGTAGATATTCGTTGCTATGATATTTCTCCTGCTTCATGTTTCTACTGATTAATTATCTTGTCACTCGGTGGAATCCATAAAAGCGTTTTTTTTTTCTTTTTATATATATACCGGTAGGTTTAAACTGAAATACTTGAATGTAGTTTATCAATGAAAAAGAAAGACAGTGTTTCCTTAATGCATGGTGTCATTTTCGGCCTTGACATCAGTATAATCTTATCACATACTAGTATAACATAATCTTTTAAGTACTATGGTCGCCTTTTGTTTACATTCAAAGCTCTGTAAAGAATGTTTTCACGGACACGAGGAAAAAAAAATTGCGCTGTCTAGGTTGGAAAGCTACTGAAAGATCTGTAGTAAAAAAAAATATAAATAAAAGAATTGAGTAATGAATAAATAAATAAATAAAGTCTATAAAGCTGTAAGTGAATATGGGAAAAAATATTCAACACTGAAAGAGGTAACGGAGATCCAGCAGCCGAGGAACCGCCACTTGTATGATATTATCCTTGGCTGTGACGACTAAACCTAGAGAATTCCTGCATCCACACACGAACTACACGAATGTAATATGTATTTACAATGAAAGACAGGGCAACACACACACACACACACACACACACACACACACACACACACACACACACACACTGCATTACCATCTGTAATACAATGAAAGACAGGGCAAGATAAACACAAACACACTCTGCATCACCATCAAACACCCAAAAATACCTAGAAACATAATTTTCCTTCCCCAAAAAACAGTCAAAAACAGAAAAAATTCCAATCCCTTAAAATACACCTCCCCCCAAAAAAAAGCACAATTATCTTCCATAACATACCAAAACACATTCCCTTCCAAAATCCCATCCCCCCCCCCCAAAAAAAAAAAAAAAAACGTATTCTACTCAAAAACGGCTCCAAACCAATCACTCCTTGCCGCTTCAAACCAGTGCCGCACCAGAGCCGGCGCCCCACACACCGCACCTTAGTAAATCTGGCAGGCCAAGTATGGTGCCAACTCCTTCATACATTCCTCCTTCTCCTCCTCCTCCTCCTCCTCCTTTTCCTACTGCTACTACTACTACTACCTTCACACCGAAAAAAATGTCTGGAAAATACTGATAATTAAGTTGGATATTGCCTTCTTAGCAGTTTCTTGTTTTTCCTTCTCCTCCTCCTCCATTCTATCTTTCTTCTCCCTGCTCCTCCTCCTCCTCCTCCTTCTTCCTTCTCCTACTCTTAATCCTACCTGAGAGTGGAAACATCTGGAAATGCCTGTAAAACAGGAAATTGCGCTAAATATTGACAAAGAGAGACTGGAAAGGAGGAAGATGTGGGATAATCAAACAGCCAGGGCTTAACGTACAACAAACTGTATCGCTCGCATCACTATCACGAGGAGCTTATGTAAACACACAAGTAACCCCAACAATATTCTATTTACACTTATGTACACACTAAAGTAATCATCAGATACCAGAAATATCACTCCTACCTATTAGAAATAGAGTCTAGAGTGACGGCTTTCTCCTACTCCTAACACAGGACAACAAACCTCGGACTGAGATGAGCGGTCTAGAGACGAACACTTCTATACGACTGCCAGTGAGTGAGAACTGCCTTGTGTAGCCGGCGAGGAAAAAAAAAAATTGTTAATTAAATAAAAAATACTTAACAGTCATTGTCGGTGGTCACTCTCACCCCGGCTACCCTAATGTCTGGGCGGAAGGGTGCTAATATCCATGAACCAGACTTAATTAACAAAAGTACATTGCTTGCATACTCGTACATTGCTGGTGATCCTAAACAAAGCTGTCAAATTAGAAACTAGCTAGTACAGTGTGTGTGTGTGTGTGTGTGTGAAGGAAGATACAATAATATGAAAGAGAAACTGAAGAGATTGCTCAAGAGGAGGAGGAGGAGGAGAGAGAGAGAGAGAGAGAGAGAGAGAGAGAGAGAGAGAGAGAGAGAGAGAGAGAGAGAGAGAGAGAGAGAGATGCCTATGGAATAAAGCCGAGTTGATGTGGGTGGAGGGACCGAATGAAGTGGAGCTGTTGAAGCACAAATGGACAAATGGGACGCGGCCTTGAAATTGGATTCACCCGCATTGAACGTGACTGAGTGAGTGGGTGAGTGAGTGAATCTAGGCAGCAGAGGCAACTAAGGTTTCATGGCACTAAGGCAGGAAAGTGATGCGGAGGACAAAAACTAGGAGTGAGTCATGACAAGCTGAATGTTTGGAGACGGTCAGGAGGAAGTAGGATTCAAATGTACAGAACAGCAAGGTGAAGGGATATTTAGTGAAGGCAAGTGAAGGGATGAAATAGTTAGATTAGTGGTAGTGAATGATAATGACGAAGAAAATATAATATCGTGGTTAAAAAGAAAGGAGGTCGCCTCAGTATACGTTGAAGACTTGTGCGATGGTTCTGTTGAAAAATGGGCAAAACAGTAAGACAACCAGCAGAGTAAAGAAATGAGGACGATCGATAAAGAATATGATAGATAGTAAGGGCACTCCTGTATACAGGCCAAGAAGGTTAGATGGAACTTGCCATCAGAAATAAGTCTGGTATGATCAATGCGGTGTGATGAAATTAAATGGAGGAATGCGGATTGGCATGTAATGATGTACCGTAGCAGGAATACACCAACCAGCTCTTCTATCGGGACGTGATGCGAAGGACCATTGCTTTATTTCTTCATCTGATCCTCTCGCGGATGTGGTTGGTGAAGATCCATCCTCTCAACACTGATTACACCAACCATCGTACCATCATTTGTATACTGTCACTCTTTGTTAACACTGCTAACTACTTAAGTAATCTCAGTATTAGTGTGCACTACTTTAGTTACATTTAACGTTTTTGTTCTTTGGTTCTTTATGTGGGATTTGTACATTCTCCTGTAACCAGTATGGTCTTTTATTTCCTTAGTTCCATCACACGATCACGTACATCATTCACAGATGCTGAGTCAGGGATGCTGCTGCTCTATGGGGAGTCTCGTCCTCAAACCATCGTTGTCGCCGAAGCTGACACGTCTACGCAATAGAACCCACTTAACAAGACTCTTGTGATGAACTCTCCTGACTTTGAGATTTCTTCCTCCTAAACCCTTCATACACAGGGCAGAAAGGGACGTAACGAAGCCACTTGGTACTGGAATGAAGATAAGATTCTACATTACACATCACTTTTGGTTCATGCATGCACATTGTAAGACTTTATATTATAATCTTATTCTCAAACGTGTCAGCGTCTGATCTCGACCACTTTCAATAGGATCTAGTGAAATTAACAGGGATTTTCAAGGGTGTTTTCGTGATCTTAGTGGTAGTTTAATAAGGATTCTACATTATCAGTGGAAAAAAAAAATATTTAAGACGACCTGACAAATCACAGTGTGGCTTCTTAAAAACATCCCTTGTAAGAGACCAAAACACTTCGAAATACGAGCCTTTCGGTGTATCTTACATTTTCTGCAGTTTTCTACGTTATCAAAAAGTTTACATAATTGATCAGTGAGCGTGTAGCTGCCAGGGGTCGAGACCGGGCAAACCTACCGACAGTTGTGACTAAACTTTGTACAGTTGACCGTACCTTCTAATGAGATCCATGCCGTAGGGGAAATCATATGGAGGTGAGTATGAGGATGATGGCAGTATTGATGATGTCTCGAAGGAAGGGGAAGAGATCTTCGAATCTTTGTATTGCTTCTCTTCAGATATCTTTCCATTCCATTGCAGGATGCCTCGTTCCTCGTCTGTGCCTAGTGGAAGATTTTCAGTCAGTGTACTTTGACATGATGATGACAATATAATGTCACGATCGCTTACTTACCTGCGATCGTACGATCCCGGTTATCTCTCCAAGAAAGTGGGTTACACTGATCCCGGAAAGTTTTAAAGGTCTGGATTTTTAAAGGCTTCGAGTGCCTACCCGACCTATCCGAAATCGCCAGAATTATCTCTCACTCTACCTTTACCTTGACTCAGCACACCTGGAATTACCTCTAATACCAGATTAATGTTGGGGGGGGAGTAGAAAACACGATTATTCTATGTTACAAGCACATATATTAATACTAATAATAATTCACAAACAACATGAGGTAGTACACGTTACTACATGACGTTCTCGTCACTTCCCACATCACCAGAACCCGTTTACACCTCCACCAGTCACAGAAATATTTCCCCTCAACCGCAGGAATTTACCTGGACGCCATTACCGCGTCCCCAGACAATAATTCCTGTATTTCACCTCCTCAAGCCTCACAGGAGATTACCATCATCACCAAAGATTACCCATAACACCATAACATCGTCCCTAAAATCACCAATACACCACAACACCAACTCCCAAGGTTAACACCACAACCTCCACTCACAAAATGGCTGCCAGTTTGACCTATGACCCCTTCCAACAGCGTCACCGGCACAACTCTACAACCGAATTTCAGCGGACAAGAGCTCTTGGTACCACAAAAGACTCACTAACCTGATCCTGGATATCAAGGTTATACCGCTACACCACTAATACCTCCACAAACTCACTCCATCACCAATCCGCACCAAGATCCTTCCCTGAGAGAAGCCTTCCCTCCACCTTTCCTCACGACCTAAGGCGCTCTGCCTTTCCCCTCTTTGGAATGTGTTGTTGCCCACTCAAGCTCCCCTCGTTTTCAACGTATTTCACCTCAATTATACTTCCTTCCTTATACATACAAAGATATAGAGAAGTTAAATTATGAAGAGAATAATACTACATGATATAAAATGGGTAAATAAGCCGTACACTACTTATAACAATAATAAGGATAATGCCCGAATGGCAGGTAACCGGAAACGGGGACACTAAGAAAACGTGATCCCATTCAAGGTAAACTCGGCCAATAACATGACAATAAGAACATAAGAATAGAAGGGAAGTTACAAGAAACCAATAGAGCTACACATTCCTAGGTATAAGAACGCAAGAACAACAGAAAAGGAGACCACTAAAGGAGCTTGACTTATAGAAGGCAGGACCTGAGCACCTGAAAGATTGAAACACTGAAAATAAAGACTAATTATGGACGACCTTTTTTCAGGCCTACCTGGAATGGTGTTGTCGAGGATGAGGCCAATCAGTCCTCCGAGGAACATGGAGGTCTGCAGCAGGACACCA
Source organism: Scylla paramamosain (assembly GCF_035594125.1). Lineage (NCBI taxonomy): Eukaryota > Metazoa > Arthropoda > Malacostraca > Decapoda > Portunidae > Scylla > Scylla paramamosain. The sequence continues at coordinate 18,329,945 of NC_087153.1, forward strand.
ATGGTCTGATCCAGCATCGCCACTCCGGTTTGAATGGCATTTGGGTTTGCCTCTAACCACTGTCAGTGAGAGAAGATGGGAAGAAAAATAGTGTATCTCATGTCCATTTGAACTCTCTATCGGGATCCACAAGAGGGAAATAAAAAATGATTTCAAGGTAATAGCTACTTTGTTAAGGCTTCACTTTGTTAAGGCTTCAGTTCACTTTCACATGAGGTAGGTCAGTACGGTGTCTTATAGTCAAGGCATAAATCAATATAAATATCAGTGAAGTGCCCAAGGGGAGTATTATCGTAGCTTTTAGCAGAGCATTTTCATAATTTCTTTACCTTTGGGAAGGAGAGACCGAAGAAAATGGAGAAGCCGAGGATGAAGAGGTTCCTGGAGGAGCCGAAATCGATGTACTGGAGGGTCGCTATCCCCACGGCAGTAATCATGGAAAATTTGATGTAGAAGATGCCGGCAATGACAGGTGCAGGGATAGTGACGAAGGTAGCTCCCACTTTAGCCACCACGCCGCACACCAGCATGATGATGCCGCTGTACTGGATCACCCGCCGGCTGGCTACCTGCAACCAAAGTACAGATTGATCTCCTTTTGCCGTTTCCCTAGAGTGAGGAGTTGGCGCCACGTACGAGTCTCCTCCAATTATCTATCTATTGCATCTTCTGACTCCCACCCGTAGCAGTTCTAGTGCAATTCCATCCCTCCATCTCACTTTCTGTCTTCCCATCGATCTTCACTCAAATGGTTTTCTTCGGGCTCTTTTAATCTGTTTCTGGTCTTCTACCCATCTGTTTTTTTTTTTTGTTTTTTTTTATCTTCTTGTCACTTCCGTAATGCACTGATCTACAGTATCAATACACCTCTGGCCAGACGCTAACCTCTCACCAGCCAGGGCACTAAATTCCACGAGTTCAAAATATCCCTTATCAATGTGAAAATTTTGCTGGTTATTGCATGAAGAATATCATAAATAAACGTATATTGTTTCTGCTAGTTCAGTATATACATATGATGAACTTAAATAAACACAGCAAGAGGAAAAGGAAAGGAGATGGCGTTATAGAAGCCTCATATATGGCTTAACGAGTATAAAGGTCTACTATTTCTCTCACTTGCGAGTTTAATAGCGCCTTACCTTAGTGATGGAGAGAATACCAATGTTGCCTGAGTAAGATGTGGTCCCGCTTCCCGAGCCAAAGAGCCCAGCTAGCAAGCAGCCGATGCCCTCCACACCAATACCTCGATTGATGGCATGGGAAGGAGGCTGTTTGCATCCTGTACGAAAATGAAGTCTCATTAAGAATACACCAATCCTCCCATGGTAAGTGTAACGAGGTAAAGTTCCTACAACCCTGCTTGAATATAGAGTAGTTACCCTCATTGATTGACTGTAACGCGTTGGGCTTTCATGCTCGGAATTCAGGTTCGACCCCCGACACGACACCTCTCTTCTTTAGTTCAGATGTACATTGGTATTTTGAGGTTTCAGATGAATTGCTCAGTATTTCGGTGTAGTGCATTTGTTCTGGTTGTGCCCTGGTTTGAGGCTACACAAGTGGTTTGAGATCATAAATACTAATTAAGGAAGTAGGTAAAGATAACGTTGGGGCAGCTCATCTCCGTCTCATTGGCATTTAAATCTGTGGTGGGTGACATCCCTTACCCAGCGACACACGACCACTGTGATATCTGAGCTTTAACAGTTTACCTTCCCCAGGTTTTCCCAGGCACCCACGTATTAACTAATCCGAAGGAAGGAAGAACTGCTGGGAGAGTTGCACTGCACTTCATAAAAACACTTGAGAGTTTATCTAAAGGCCGGATAAATTCGCCAGGGATCGAACTCCTGAAGAGGAGAACAAAGAACAGTGCCTTGGACATCGAGCCACAATCAGTGTCAGGTCTTATAATAATAATTAAGGATCTTTACATCTCTGAGCACTATAATATATTAAGGCTGAGATTTTACAGAAAAAATAGGACAAAACATACACACAAAACATTCCCCACTTTTGACTACGTAACAGGCGAGAAACACTTGTGCGCTGGCTGAACCTCACACTTGCCATATCCCATCTTGTGCTAACTGCGAACACCCCATTCTCAAACATGTCGGCATTTTGACTCAACTACTTTGAAGAGGTTCTAGTCGAAGTAACTGAGGTTTTCAGGGATGTTTTCATAATTCTAGTCTAAGAATAATTCTGCACCACCAACGTAAAAGAAATCTTTGCCATTTAAGGCAATAACCCTTGTGAGAACAAAGCATTTCAAAATACGAATGTTGATCCTGAGAACGAGTGAGAAATATTATAACGAGTCAGCAAATTCTCGGTGTGCAGTCCTCGTCAATAGCAGAGTATAATATATCGCACTCACTTCCACTGCATTTAGCGTTTTCTCTCAATCATAAGTCCTCTGAAATGCTAAGAATCTATCAATTATCAGCTTTTGTTAAATCGTCAGCAGAGAAAAAAGCTAAAGACTGAGAGAAAGCACAAAACACAATGGGAATAAGTGTGGCAGGTTACTTAACTGCTACGACCACGAGTGAACCTGTCTTGAACTTTCTCAAGAGGGAAGCTTCAAGACATTTATCCTTCAATTCTGGATAATCCTTCTGGCTTTCTCTTTAGGGACAGGAGCCTCAGTGAGCTTTTCTTTCTTTTCTTTTTTCTTCCTTTTTGTTCTCCTTGGCCGGTGTCCCTTAAAAAAAAAAAAGCCTTTGGTTCCAACTCACCCACCACCCTGGCGCAGGCGTAGTAGTCGCCGATGCTTTCAATGATGGAGGCGAAGACAGCAGCCATCATGCCTAAGGTGCCCGCAACAGTCGGAGTCGGAAGCCCCCACTGACCTGCCAAAGGAGGGGACACTCATTATTGTGTTGTGTTTAGCCATCATCAGGTAGGATGTGACATAACTGCTGAATATATGAAGCAAGACCCGTATTTTTAAACACTTTGCTCTCTCACCATAACTATTTTCAAAGGCCACAGAGACTGTTGGTCAGGTTGTTGTCAAGAGTGTTTCTCCTTTTCGTAATGTCGATATACTGTTAAACTATCACTAGAACAGTAAAAACACTCTTAAAAGCCTGCGTCACACCAAACAGAGCCCCTTGAAAGTAGTGGTGGTGCGGGGAAGAAGTGCTTCAGAATACGGACCGAAGTCTGGAAGAGGGTTTACGGCAGGGGACGGTACATACCAGGATAGGGGAAGCGGATCCAGGGTGTGGCTGCAATCAGAGTGTTGGCCTTGTCTGTCCTGGCTCCGGATCCCTCGGGCAGGACCTCTGTGACGGTGAGGACGCCACACAGCCCCCATGTGATCATCGCAGCGAGGAGGAGCTGTCAAATCCACCACCACCACCACCTATACCATGATCTCTATACATATTTGTCATTGTTTCCTGTGTATAATCTCTACTACTGGTGACTGGAGGAACCATGGATAGTGTTCTTAAGAATTTCCGCGCCACTCACCACATATATCATGATTTTTATTCATATTGGTCATTGTTTCTAGTGTACCATCTCTGTCACCGGTAACTGGAGATGAAAGCGTCCCTAAAATTATCTTTGAACAATGGACTGCATTCTTAAGTTCCCACGCCCACCACCACCATATATATATCATGATTTCTATGCATATTGGCCATTATTTTCAGTCTCTCATCTCTGGTGACTTGAGATGTAAACTGTCTTAAAGAGTATTTAGAAGCCATGGACTGTATTTTTAAAGGTTTCCACGTCTTACCTACATTAAAGTTTCTAGTGGGAGTTCTTCGTGATTTTAAGAGTGTTTTCTTTATTCTACTGGTTCTTCAATAAAGATTTTGACCACACAGATGATAAGCCTGGTTCTCAAGACTGTTTCTCCTGTTAATAATGTAGAAATCTTGTTAATCTATTACTAAAACTATATATATATATATATATATATATATATATATATATATATATATATATATATATATATATATATATATATATATATATATATATATATATATATATATATATATATATATATATATATATATATATATATATATATATATAAATCCTTAAAAACCCGTGTAACTTTAACTAGAGCCTTTTGAAAGTTGTGGATGTGCGGCGCAAAAGTGTCTCAGAATATAGTCCCTAAGGAGTCTCATTCTCCGTGTCACTTACGGAGAGTGTTTTGAACGGCTGGCACGGGATGTTGTAGTATCCCTTCCCTGGCTTGTACATGGGGAAGGGCACGGTAATGTCACGCATGTGCTGGGAGAACACAATGGTCAGGCCGATCACCCTGACGGAGAACGAAAGAGAATTAATTAAGAACAGGAACATAAGGGAAGCTTCAAGAGGCCATCAGCAGTACTCACATGATGGTGATTCCCCAGTGCTCAGAACCCTTGAGGGAGGCCACGTCGAAGAGCGAGAGGCCCACCAGCGTCACGGTCGGCACCACAGTGAGGGGAGTGATCCACCGTAGCAGTATTCCTATGACACCTGTGATAGAAACAAGTGCTTCATGATCAGCGCTCTCTGCGATATAACTACTACTATACTTCACTATTCCTTTTCGTCCCTTGAGTTGTAGCTGTACTCGTATTCCTATGAATCCTGAGATAGAAAACGGTAACTCACGATCAACGCTCCCTGCAATATGACTACCACTGTACCTCACTCTTCCTTTTCGTTCCTCGAGTGGTATACGTAATTCCCTCATTTTTAAATAAAACACACGAATTATATGAAATGCATACGAACAAATAAGAAAATAAGTTATAAATACAATAAACAAGCAAATAAATTGATAAATAGATAAATATATAGGTAAATCAATACAAAATCAAAACAGGATCATTCATATTTTCCAGCCAGAACTCGCCGTCAGCAGCACCAGCGACTCACCAGTGAAGCCCACGATGACCTGCATCAGCGCCGACATGGTGATGGCACCCTGGACGGCACGCATGCGCACCTGCCACAACTCCTGCTTCTCCGGCGCAGTCATGTTGGCTATAGGGACTTGGCTGCACGGCTCGAAAGACGTGTTCAGGAGGACGATGATGGGCACCACGTAGGCGAAATTCCCTCCTTGGATGATGGGGAGTCTGTGGGGGAACGAGGCTCATGTTACCGAATCCATTCCCTGAAAAACCTGATTTGCGAAAAGGAAAAGAGACACTACAGTGGGTCTGACTTCTTCGGGACGCCCTGACAACATACAAAATGGTCGCAGCTTTTTTTTTTTCTTATATGTAGGAAGGACACTGGCCAAGGGCAACAAAAATCTAATAAAAAAAATGCCCACTGAAATGCCAGTCCCATTAAAGGGTCAAAGCAGTGGTCAAAAATTGATTAATAAGTGTCTTGAAACCTCCCTCTTGAAGGAATTCAGGTCATAGGAAGGTGGAAATACAGAAGCAGGCAGGGAGTTCCAGAGTTTACCAGAGAAAGGGATGAATGATTGAGAATACTGGTTAACTCTTGTGCTAGAGAGGTGGACAGAATAGGGGTGAGAGAAAGAAGACAGTCTTGTGCAGCGAGGCCGCGGAAGGAGGGGAGGCATGCAGTTAGCAAGATCAGAAGAGCAGTTAGCATGAAAATAGCGGTAGAAGACAGCTAGAGATGCAACATTGCGGCGGTGAGAGAGAGGCTGAAGACAGTCAGTTAGAGGAGAGGAGTTGATGAGACGAAAAGCTTTTGATTCCACCCTGTCTAGAAGAGCAGTATGAGTGGAACCCCACCCAGACATGTGAAGCATACTCCATACATGGACGGATAAGGCCCTTGTACAGAGTTAGCAGCTGGGGGGGGGGGGTGAGAAAAACTGGCAGAGACGTCTCAGAACACCTAACTTCATAGAAGCTGTTTTAGCTAGAGATGAGATGTGAAGTTTCCAGTTCAGATTATAAGTAAAGGACAGACCGAGGATGTTCAGTGTAGAAGAGGGGGACAGTTGAGTGTCATTGAAGAAGAGGGGATAGTTGTCTGGAAGGTTGTGTCAAGTTGATAGATGGAGGAATTGAGTTTTTGAGGCATTGAACAATAGCAAGTTTGCTCTGCCCCAATCAGAAATTTTAGAAAGATCAGAAGTCAGGCGTTCTGTGGCTTCCCTGCGTGATATGTTTACCTCCTGAAGGGTTGGACGTCTATGAAAAGACGTGGAAAAGTGCAGGGTGGTATCATCAGCGTAGGAGTGGATAGGACAAGAAGTTTGATTTAGAAGATCATTAATGAATAATAAGAAGAGAGTGGGTGACAGGACATAACCCTGAGGAACACCACTGTTAATAGATTTAAGAGAAGAACAGTGACCGTCTACCACTGCAGCAATAGAACGGTCAGAAAAGAAACTTGAGATGAAGTTACAGAGAGAAGGATAGAAACCGTAGGAGGATAGTTTGGAAATCAAAGCTTTGTGCCAGACTCTATCAAAAGCTTTTGATATGTCCAAGGCAACAGCAAAAGTTTCACCAAAATCTCTAAAAGACGATGACCAAGACTCAGTAAGGAAAGCCAGAAGATCACCAGTAGAGCGGCATTGACGGAACCCATACTGGCGATCAGATAGAGGGTTGTGAAGTGATAGATGTTTAAGAATCTTCCTGTTGAGAGTAGATTAAAAAACTTTAGATAGGCAGAAAATTAAAGCAATAGGACGGTAGTTTGAGGGATTAGAAGGGTCACCCCTTTTAGGAACAGGTTGAATGTAGGCAAACTTCCAGCAAGAAGGAAAGGTAGATGTTGACAGACAGAGCTGAAAGAGTTTGACTAGGCAAGGTGCAAGCACGGAGGCACAGTTTCGGAGAACAATAGGAGGGACCCCATCAGGTCCATAAGCCTTCCGAGGGTTTATGCCAGCGAGGGCATGGAAAATATCATTGCAAAGAATTTTAATACGTGGCATGAAGTAGTCAGAGGGTGGAGGAGAGGGGGGAACAAGCCCAGAATCGTCCAAGGTAGAGTTTTTAGCAAAGGTTTGAGCGAAGAGTTCAGCTTTAGAAATAGATGTGATAGCAGTGGTGCCATCTGGTTGAAATAGAGGAGGGAAAGAAGAAGGAGCAAAGTTATTGGAGATATTTTTGGCTAGATGCCAGAAATCACGAGGGGAGTTAGATCTTGAAAGGTTTTGACATTTTCTGTTAATGAAGGAGTTTTTGGCTAGTTGGAGAACAGACTTGGCATGGTTCCGGGCAGAAATATAAAGTGCATGAGATTCTGGTGATAGAAGGCTTAAGTACCTTTTGTGTGCCACCTCTCTATCATGTATAGCACGAGAACAAGCTGTGTTAAACCAAGGTTTAGAAGGTTTAGGACGAGAAAAAAGAGTGAGGAATGTACGCCTCCATGCCAGACACTATCACCTCTGTTATGCGCTCAGCACACAAAGACAGGTCTCTGACACGGAAGCAGTAGTCATTCCAAGGAAAATCAGCAAAATACCTCCTCAGGTCCCCCCAACTAGCAGAGGCAAAACGCCAGAGGCACTTTCGCTTAGGGGGATCCTGAGGAGGGATTGGAGCGATAGGACAAGATAAAGATATGAGATTGTGATCAGAGGAGCCCAACGGAAAAGAAAGGGTGACAGCATAAGCAGAAGGATTAGAGGTCAGGAAAAGGTCAAGAATGTTGGGCGTATCTCCAAGACGGTCAGGAATACGAGTAGGGTGTTGCACCAATTGCTCTAGGTCATGGAGGATAGCAAAGTTGTAGGCTAGTTCACCAGGATGGTCAGTGAAGGGAGAGGAAAGCCAAAGCTGGTGGTGAACATTGAAGTCTCCAAGAATGGAGATCTCTGCAAAAGGGAAGAGGGTCAGAATGTGCTCCACTTTGGAAGTTAAGTAGTCAAAGAATTTCTTATAGTCAGAGGAGTTAGGTGTGAGGTATACAGCTCAGATAAATTTAGTATGAGAGTGACTCTGTAGTCGTAGCCAGATGGTGGAAAACTCGGAAGATTCAAGGGCGTGGGCGCGAGAGCAGGTTAAGTCATTGCGCACATAAACGCAGCATCCAGCTTTGGATCGAAAATGAGGATAGAGAAAGTAGGAGTGAATAGAAAAGGGGCTACTGTCAATTGCCTCAGACACCTGAGTTTCAGTGAGGAAAAGAAGATGAGGTTTAGAAGAGGAGAGGTGGTGTTCTACAGATTGAAAATTAGATCTTAGACCGCGATTGTTGCAGAAGTTAATGAAGAAAAGTTGAGGGGGGTGTCAAGACACTTAGGGTCGTCGACAGAAAGGCAGTCCGACCTGGGGACATTTATGGTCCCCTCCCCAGATGGGGACTCCGAGGCTGGTGTATGAGTCGCCATGATGATTTTAAAATTTTTGAGTGAAGGGTGTGTGTGTTATTAGGTGCTTGTAGTTTTGTGTGGAGGAAGAGAGTTGTCTTTAGAGGGCAGGCTGTGACTGCCCCCTTGTGTTGTGAGACACAAAGGGAAACGTTCAGTGAGGTCACAGCTGGGTTTAATGATAAGTTCACAGCACCCCCTGAACAGTGCTTAAGACCTCACTGAGAGTAATTATCGTTTCGGCAGGTGTCTACTGCCTTGCAAATGGCTCAAAATGTAATGAGGTACAAGAATACACGTAGTTTATATTGTGACATGTAAATTACGCACAATTCGTGAGTGAAAAGTGTGGTCAAATCCACTGTGAGACTCCCTGTGAGCTGCGGCGAGGCTGAGGTGATCTTATCTGTCAGCGTCCTAAACCCTCACACTCATGCTTTAAACTTTATAAGAATATATTCTTAATAATGCCATTGTTTCTCCGACTCCACCACGCCTGATTCATAGTGAGGCAGCAGGCATTGGGTGTCATGATCAGACTGAGAGAGGCTCCTGATGAGGCATTTGATCAGGGACACGATATTTATGTTCACGTTGTTAGTGGATACTTATATTGTCCTTTCCCATTGGCCCAGGATATATATGGGGTCAATATCTTTCTATGTTGCGTTCTTTACTTCCCTCTCAGAACTGATCTGACTCCTGGCGTGAACTGGAGGAGGATGAACAGGCATTGTTTCCTTCCCTGCGAGGACTGACCTGACTCCTAGCGTGGACTGGAGGAGGGTGACCAAGCCGGACACGAAGATGATGGACGAGACCAGGGCGCCGCGGGCTGGGTCACTTTCCTCGATGCAAAGGTACGTAGCGAGAATGATTGGCTTGGCGATGGTGCCTCCGATCATAGCCAGGTAGTGCTGCGGACAGAACAGCCACGTACTCACACTCACAGTACACTTCATCAGCCTTAACACTACTTTTTTTGCCCTCTTTTAATCTTTTCATCGTGATATCCAACAATTTATAACACTAAAGGCACATTCCAAGGTCTTTTTAAGGCATCTACAGTCCTAAAGGAGTGAAAAGAGAGATTAAAAGAGCTTTCTAGTGGATGGCTTAAATGGTTTTTAGAGGTGGCAGCAGAAGAAAAGGAAATACCTTAGAGTGGTTTGTGATCAAAGGAAGATGTGCCAAATAATCAAAACGTTAAAGAAAAAGGAGACAACAATTATCATCCACCTCCTTCTCCCCTCCTCTCCTCACTAACTCTACGTCATGATTTCTCTCTCACCTGGAAGCCATAGAAGATGGAGAGGTACCAAGGCGGGGCGTCCTCCACTCCGTAAAGCATATCTACGCCCGGGTCTGGAGGCGGCGGGGCTTGGTGGTCCTGGGCTGGCATAAGGCTGTTCATCACCAGCCTATCAGGGACGTCTTCCTTTTTGGGCTCGAGTGGAGCCATGGTGGGCCTGGGGTACTGACTGGAAATAGGAAGGATTAGTGAGTATTTAAGATGGATTCGTGTTTAAGTCTTTTACCGTAAGAGGGGCACTGGTCTAGGGCTACAAAAACTTAGAAAAAAAATAAAGGCTCACTGAGGTATCAGTCTCTAATGAACAGATCCAAAAGGATTATTAAAAATTGGGGAACCGTCTTGAAACCTTCCTCTTGTAAGAATTCATCTCATAGTTAGGGGGAAATACAGAAGCTAAGATGCAATGTGTAACGAAGACCTTTCATAAAGCCACGCTACATATATTAAAATTAACACTTTAAGCTCGATAGAATGTGAGAGAGTAAAAATGAATGGAAAAGCGAATCAGAATGAATGGAAAGGAATCAAAATGAACGAAAAAAGTCAAAATAAATAAAGAGAAATCGAAATAAGTAGAAAAAAGTATCAAAATTAATGGAGAGGACTCAAGATGAATGGAGAAAAGTCAAAATAATGGAGAGTTCAAATAGATGGAAGAGAGTAAAAATGAATGGAAAAGCGAGTCAAAATGAATGAGAAGATTGAAAATGAATGAAAAGTCAAAATTAATGATTTATTAAACCAAAATTAATAGAAAAGCAAGGACAAATTAACACAAAATTACGTGCAGGTGATCCCTCCCTACTTTACGGTCACATCTGCAAGGTTTAGCAGCATTTGTGCGCGCGTCAGCCACGAAGTTCCTCTGACAGTTTCCTGTCGTATCTGCATTCACTGAAACAAGCATGTCTGAAACATGCTCCCATATTCCTTCATTTCCACAGGACTTACAATTGGATTGATGGAAATATGAGCATCTCGTGTGTGCATGGTGAACCAGGAGTGGGGAAGGGGAGATGATTATAGACAGCGTGTGATTTGGATGAGATTCGTGGTTGTCATACGTACTTGTGTTGTATGGCAAGGGAGGGCGTTGTATGGTGTGTCAGGGTAGGTGGGTGTGCGGAATGAGTCAGGGTTTTCTTCAAGTCAGGCGTAGCGAGATCATCAATATAATCAAGAAACCATTGCTATATAGGAGGGAGAAGTACAGCGATTTTGTCTTGCTCCATACTTTGCTCTTGTTCATTTATTTGCATTTCACCGATTCGTTTGTTACAACACTATGATCTTCAACGCTTTCCCAAATCCAAGAGGTATCGGTACTCGTTTGATACTGTCAACTTCTATTCTTTCTACGTATGTACTTATGACTTATCATGTTGAAAGGTCAAAGAATTCAAGATGCCGAGAGCTTATCTTTCTGTATCGCTGGCAGTGAGAGGTAGAGTGCCACACAGGAAGGTGCTGAAATGAGCGCTGATTGCTGTCTTGTGCCTCATGCAACGGCTGACATACCAACGACTGAAGGATTGTGATGACACGATGTTTTGAAGAGAGAGAGAGAGAGAGAGAGAGAGAGAGAGAGAGAGAGAGAGAGAGAGAGAGAGAGAGAGAGAGAGAGAGAGAGAGAGAGAGAGAGAGAGAGAGAGAGTGTGTGTGTGTGTATGTTTGGAAGTTGAAGCTTTGTGCCAGTCTCTCTCAAACGCTTTTGTAGTGCACAAGACAAGAGCGAAATTTTCACCAAAACCCTTCCCCTAAAAGAGAATGACTGAAACTCGTAGTAAGACCAGATCACATCACCAGAAGAGACATGTATGCTTTGTTTCACCAATTCTTATTTGCTGACTGTTCCTTTGCTAGAAATACATCGCTAGTTTACAACGCGTAGAATAATGAGCAGATGAGAGAGCATCAGCTAAGGGCAATGTTACCAAGACCACATGTCCTAAGGTGGCAAAATTACTGTGGCTCTTAATGAAACCGAGTACACGAGAGAGAGGATTAGATCAGATACACGCCCTCCGCTGCGTCACGGCGAGGGAAGTGCGCGGCGACAAGTGACGTACCTGAGGGAGGACAGAGCGGAGTTGCTAGTGCTGAACCAGGTAAGGCAAGAGTGAGGGTGACAGAAGCTGCGGCTCAGTCAACAAGTCCTGTTCCCCGCTCTTACCCACTTCCCCTCTCCCCCCCCCCGCCCTCTCTCTCTCTCTCTCTCTCTCTCTCTCTCTCATAACTTTTTTTTTTTTTTCAAGTCAGTGCTGTTTTTACCGTCAATCCGATTCTCCACCTGGTCGTACTATTATCATTATATCCAGTAAGTGTTGTTGACGGTCGAATCACCCACGTATTTCTCCAAGCACGTACTGGTGTAGTAGTGGCAGGTTTAGTACGCACCTGACACACGTAGACTGGATGGTAGTGGCGGGAGCTGAGATTGATTACATGCCAGTATTTAGAAATGTTTTTATTCTCACCACGACTAATTTCAAAAGCCACGGAAATACAGATCGGGTTCTCAAGAGTGTCTCTCCTGTTAATAATGTAGAAATCTTATTAATCTGTCACTAGAACCGTAAAAAAAAAAAAAATCACCCTTAAAAACTCGTGTAGCTTCAACAATAACCTCTTGAAAGAAGTGGATGTTCTGCGTAGATGTGTTTCAGATACCACATAGATACCACATAGCGGTATCTACCACCACGCTCAGCTCACCACTAATATATACAACAGTTACTGGGCAGGGGTAACTCATACTTTCTCTTTGTCGTATGATAGACAATAAAGTTAGTATGAAATAATATAAAATCGTTAACTTTATCCTCCCCTTTTATGAATCTTGAATTGGTTAGTTTTTGACGTAGATAATTGTATAGTATGTTTCCTTTCAGAGCGTCACACACAGACGCTTGAGGAGTTTATTTGAATGGAGAGATGACTGAGTTAAGAAAAGTGCCGTGACCGGGAATCAAAGTCATGGCAAGGAGGTGTAAAATAAAGCATTATACCTCGGAGCTACGAATAACAAGCATCAGGTACACAAATTATTATTGTTATTATTAGCATCATAATCATTACTATTTATGAAGGCTTTTTATCTCTGGTCACCACACACACACACACACACACACACACACACAACATAATATATAACGTCCAGTGAGAGAGAGAGAGAGAGAGAGAGAGAGAGAGAGAGAGAGAGAGAGAGAGAGAGAGAGAGAGAGAGAGAATGGTCACTCGCAGACAAAAGCTTCCCCCGGGTGTCAGTTTATAAAGAACAAAATAACAACCAGCTCTCCTCCAACACACCCTGACCCACGCGATCCCAAGGTGTCTATGTGTGTCACGCCTTACTCCTTTGTTTTCACACACTCAGCTCCCCGAGAACTTGTCGAGGAGAAAACTGTAGCTCCTGCTCACAAACTCATTGGGTGCGAATGTTCCTCGATTGTTAATAGACGAGAAAGGAAAAAAGTTTACTTGATAATTTAAATTCTATCTCCCTTGGTTCGTATACTGGTGGAATAGGCAGACGGCTCATCCAGCATTTCATTCTTCCTTTAGACTGCTCGATAAATGAGCACCTGGGGGAAATCTGTAGAAGGTAAACCGTTGAAACCTGGATGTCACAGTAATCTCGTATCCTGGGGTAAGGGATGTCACCCACCAGACTCAAAGACCGATGAGTCGGAGATTAGCGCTGAGGCCACACGCAGCACGCAGTTGTATCGTGCGTCCCCAGCCGTTATCTTCATGCGATCCAATGTTTGTCTTTTTCTTCTCCTTTCACCATTTCCTGGACTAAAGTGAGGGGTTGGCGCCATGTACGAGTCTCCTTCAATTGCTTCTGTCCCTTCCATCTTCCTCTGTGACTCCCATCCTTTGCAGTTCTACCGCAATTCCATCCCTCCCTCTCACTCTCTTTCCCTCGATCCTCTTCCCTCAACTATTTTTCTCCAGGATCTTTTAATCGGTTCTGCTCTTCTCTTCTTACTATGCGACCAAGCTATCATATTTCTTATCTTATCACTCGTAACGTGTTTCACTCCAGTATATACATATATATATATATATATATATATATATATATATATATATATATATATATATATATATATATATATATATATATATATATATATATATATATATATATATATATATATATATATATATATATATATATATATATATATATATATATATATATATATATATATATATATATATATATATATATATATATATATATATATATATATATATATATATATATATATATATATATATATATATATATATATATATATATATTCATATTTATTTATTTATAAAGTATAAATCACTTCGTATTCCATGCACGCATAATCAAGACACGAATCTTACACGGCAATGACAACATGAGGCAACCAGGAAACTGTGGAAGGACACTTGATCTACACAAGGCAGCTCTTGATATTGCAAATGAAATGCTTAGAATGTAGTAACTGGCTTTATATTTCCACCATGCATTATATTTCTGCACATAATAACATAGGAACAATATAATAAGCAGACTGCGAAAGGCCAGGTGCCCTATACAAGGCAGCACCTTATAAGAGAAAATGTAGTCTAGTGGATCAAGTCTGCTACACTGGGTTGCAATTACTGGTGTCCACGTTGGAGGGCATGTCGCACAGGGAAAGGCTCTGGTTCCAATAGAGGCCGTTCGGGCACTGCTCCAGGTGAGGCGAGCCACTGTAGCAACGGTAGTACTGCAAGGAAACCCAACATTCACTAGTTTGCCTGTGATTGCTATTGTCTTGGCCGCGCTGACTGAAGGTTGCTTCGTCGTACTTTGGCAACCTACCCGTCAACACTGTCCGAATCCGTGCATGCGGTACGCTTTAGGGACACTTATCACTGGTATTAATAGACATACATGAAGCAATGGCAAATATCGCAATGGTCAGTTTTGAAATTCACAGGATAAAATAATAAATGTTGTCTGTATACATTAATAACAGTGATGAGTAATCCCAAAGCGTACCGAATGCACAGTTTCAAATAGGTAGGTTGACAGTGTATGAGCATGCAGACTTCAGTCATCGTGACCAGGTTTTAAAAGATATGTGTACATTGACAGATTATCGGTGTAACTATTCTATGGTTTACGTAAATAATATCAAGACAAGTATTTATTTTAATTTCCCTTTGACGGCTATGGCTTCTCAGCTTAACAAAATGGTCTTTCAAATTGGTGGACGCATATCTGGACCTCTTCTGAAATCACGCTAGCAAGAGTTAAGTATTTCTGTCCACATCCCTTAGAATGCTGTGGCTTCTCAGTTTAACAAAATTATTTTTCCTGTCAGTGGCAGCACATCACCACTTCTGATGTCAATCCAGCAAAAGTTAACCAGTTTCTTCCCTCTTCCATCCCTCTCACTGACAACACCTCTTTTCATATCAGGCCAGCATCCATTCATCCCTTTCACTGGTACACTCTGGACCTCGCCGCCTGTTTCTGCTTTCCGCTTCCTGTGACTTGAACTGTTTCAAAAGTGTCTGAAAATCTTTTTTTTTTTTTTTTGTGCTTCTCTACACACTAATAATAATAATAATAATAATAATAATAATAATAATAATAATAATAATAATAATAATAATAAAAATCTACTCTTTTTCTTCTACTGCAATTTTTCTGTGTATGTGTGTGTGTGTGTGTGTGTGTGTGTGTGTGCGGCAAATACGCGGGTTTTTTCCCCCCCACCTCTGCACACCTTTTTTTTGTACCCTTGGTCACAATAAAAGAAAAAGAAGAAAAGGAGGAGGGGGAGGAGGAGGAGAGCCAGAACAAGAACAAGAACAGGAACAAAAACAAAAAGAAATTAAGCAATCAAGACCTCAAACAAAAACAGTTCCCGTCTTCTACATCTGTATCACGTCAATAAGTGCACAAACACATTCCCTGCCAACTCACCTTATCACAGTCTGCGTGGGGCAGGTACGTGTTGTCCACCTCACAGATCCACAAAGTGCAGTCCGAGGTGTCCACTTGGTTTTCCCAGTTGCACAGCATGAGGTCCTCGTCGAAAAGTGTGCCGGGCCCGCAGAGCTGGAGAATCGCCTGGCCGTTTATACACTCCCAGTACTGAGGGATAAAGGAGCAACGCTGGGTCATGGTTTTGCTGGAATCGAGCCTGGGAGTTGTCGTTCATTGCAGGTAGTATTAGTGATGTTCGTCCTGTGAGGCTGTGTGAAGGCTGAATTTGTACTCTTGTTATGTAATGTTTTTCTACTGTGACAGCTGAGGAAGATAGTATTGTAATAATGTAAGTGGAAGTGTGAAATAAAAAAAAAAGAATAAATAAATAGTGTACTCTGAAGTTATGTGGTGATTTTTTATAGTGTGTTCTGTGTCTCGGCATACGTGGTGATTGACAACGATAGTGATCAAATGAACTATGTGGATGAGTGAAGCCAAAAAGTAATGTACTCTGAAGTTATTGATGATTCTATTGTGCTTTTGCGACTCTGTCTATGTAAAAACAGACTTATGAAAGAAAAATTAATAAATGAGACTGTGAATCCTCGACTTTACTAAAGATATGACTAAGTCTGGCACTGAAAATGACTACCATTGAAAAAAAAAAAATCAGCAATGAGTTAAACCCAAAACACTGTTTTCTGTAAACACTATTAACAGCGATATGCATTCTTAAACAGTACCGCATGCGAGGATTCAGACACGGTGCTGTATTTAGAAACGCTTTGCTCTCTCACCACGACTATTTTCAAAGGCCAGAGATGACCAACCTACTTCTCAAGAGTGTTTCCCCTTTTAGAAATGTAAAAATCTTGCTTATCTATCACTAAAATCGAAAAAAAAAAATCCTTGAAAACTAGTGTGACTTCTACATTACAATCCTGTACAGTGCTGGCGTGGAGACTGCCAAAGTACGATGATACAACTTTTAGTCCCCGTGACCAAGATTGTGAAGAGTGTGGCGACCTTACTTTATTGCAGTCTTTATGGGGGAAGACTGCTCCGTTGGGCTTGTTAGTGCAATCAGGGCGAGGGTGTGGAGGGCGAGGCGTTGACACAGAAGCCGAAGTAGTGGTTGGGAGATGGGTAGTGGTTGGAACAGCGGTAGTTGTTGGGGCAGGAGTCGTGGTAGGAATGGGAGTAGTGGTCGGGGAAGGAGTGGTGGTGGTGGTGGTAGGCTCCGGTGTTGTTGTGGTGGTGGTTGGGGGAAGGGTGGTGGTAGGTAGTGGGGTGGTGGTGGTGGTTGGGGGAAGGGTGGTGGTAGGTAGTGGGGTAGTGGTGGTGGTGGTGGGGAGAGCAGTGGTGGAGGGTGTGTACGAACAGTTCTGAAAGGAGAGATGCGATGTAAGCAGTGTTGGTTTCAGGTAAACGTAGTAGTAGTAGTAGTAGTAGTAGTAGTAGTAGTAGTAGTAGTAACAACAGCAATAACAACACTGATAATAATAATAATAACAATAATAATAACAATGATAATAATAATAATAATAATAATAATAACAATAATAATAATAATAATAATAATAATAATAACAACAATAAAAACAGCAGCAGCAATAACAACAACAACAACAACAACAACAACAAAAACAACAACAGTAGTAGTAGTAGTAGTAGTAGTAGTAGTAGTAGTAGTACTACATCCTTCCAACCCACACACATTATTATTATTATATGTTTATTGACCACAGCAACAATGTACAAATAGAAATCTGATTAATAAATATTAATTTTTAAGACAATTCACAACCACTGTAGTCCATAAAAATAACTGATAGTAAAAGAAAACTAAAATTAGAACTAAAAACTAAAACAGAAGCATTAAACTAATGTAGATAAAACTGTAAAACGTACACTGATCTCAAATCTTAAACAATATTAAAGATGAAATCTAATACAACTAACACGATAAAAAAAAAAAAAAAAATTTACAATAACAAACAAAACTTAAAAGGATTATTTAGAAGAATATATAAGAAAGAGACCATAGGCAATATCAAAAGACACTATTACAAACGCGTGCAATAAAGACATCCTTCAATAAAAGACACAAATTGAACATAAAAAAGTAATAGCTAAAAAAGAACTCAAAACAATGGTAATCAAAACAAACTACCAACATTTCCTCAGAAAATCAACATACTATAAAAGGGTTATAAACACATCATGAAATTTATATATTATACAACGAACTAAAAACAATAATGATAAAAGCAACTATCAATATTTCTTACAAAACAACAACAACGAACTATATTAGGTCTTAAATACATCCAAAATTTTATATATTATACAACATCTTTCATTATTATCATATTTATCTGAGAATAGGTCTTGAATATTAGCAAAGTTATACATTTCTCTCAGATGTTCGGTGAGGATGCAGTGTTGTGTTACATGTGGTTCTGTTTGTATTTCACCACATGGACAAAGTCTTTCTTCTAATGGCAATCTTCCCCGACCCCTTCTGTTCCACCTTCCCACCTCTACTGCGAGGGAATGGGCGGACACACGGAACCTCGTGAACGCAGCTCGATGGTGTTCATTTACATGTGTCTTTCCTTTATATACTGAGTGAACAGAAAGGTCGGGGTTGATTTCTTTATACGTTATACGCTTTGATGAAGTTGAGTGTAAGATACCAACTTTTAACTCCCTGACTCCCTCTTCTATGTCATCGTGTACAACATGTAACAAGTTGTCTATATAAGCTCGAGTCTGGTAATCATGATTCATGGAAATCTTTAAGGACAGTGCAAGTGGGTCATCCTGCATTCTCTGTCTCTCCTTCCACATCTTAGAAAAGAAGTGTCTCTGCCTGCTCCTAACTAATGCCTGTAGAGGTGGATAACCAGTCTCCAGGTAGCAAACATCATTACACGTTGTAAGTCTCACGTCTAGTAAGCATTTAAGTGACCAATTGTAGAGTTTTATAACTGGCCTTAGATCCGCATTCAGCCAGGACTCACAGCCGTATAGAATAGCGGACATTAAACAAGCATCAAAAACGCGTTTTTTTATTTGAAAAGGAATATCATTATTCTTTTTTAAAAATGAAATAAATTTCATAACGTGACCCATCTTAGAATCGGCATGAGCCCTGACTGATGCTGAGACCGATCCATCAGCTGTGAAAGGGGAGCCCAGATATATATAGCGGGTGCACCGTTCAACCACTAACCCGTCAATATGTAGAGACTCGTTGTCCTCTGGAGTGCCGTGTATCACAAAGAATTTCGTCTTAGATGCGTTCACCTTCATTCCGTACTCCTCACAAAATCGTTTCGTGAGCGAAAGCTTCCTAATCATTCTATCACGCGATGTTGACAGCAGCACGGTGTCATCCATGAGTATCAGGACGTGTAACCATTTTAAAAAGCTGTCATCCTCACAGTTTTCTTTCACTAATTTAATCAAATCATTAACATAAATTACAAAAAGTAGGCAGGATGTTGGAGAGCCTTGGCGAACTCCCAGGGTGGTAGCGAAAACTGCGGTACCAATGACACTCTCGGTCACACTATACATGGCTCCAATAACACCCAACATCACCACTCCACAACCTAAACGTTTCAAAATTCGTATTAAAATATGCCTTGGCACCAAATCGTATGCTTGGCTAAAATCAATAAAAGTAACAAATAATTTCTTTTTCTTCTTTCTGGCTAAATCAGTTAAAATACGCAACGTCACAACGTGCTCTAGACAACCGCGTCCTCTTTGTGCCCCCGCTTGTTCCCGATACGGCGTGAACCAACGTTCTAACCTCGAACACAACACCATATCAAATAATTTGGAAATGCTGTTTATTATACTAATGCCTCTATAGTTTCTTGCGTCTCTCTGGTCACCTTTTTTGTGTATGGTGAAAACTTTAGCCCTAGTCCAAGATACAGGATACTGTGCTGTAGTAAAAACCATATTAAACAGTGATACGATGAGCATTAGCCAGTGAAGAGGTAACAACTTCAAAACTCCAGGTGCAATACCGTCCGGACCACAAGCTTTGTCCGCTTTAATGTTATTAACCTGAGTACTGACCTCGCCAAGGGTGATCGGATCATCTAAAACAGGAATCGAAACCGACGAGTCCCTGTATTCTTCAGTGATATTATTTCTGGCAGCACCCATTAATTCTTCATAGAAATTCTTAAATTCTTCATCAGTAGGCCTGACACCTGTACGGGTATCCTCCTGCAAACAACCTTTCCAATTAATGGCCTGCCACACTCTTCTATCATCCCTGTCTAGAAGCAGCCTGTCCCAGCGGGCCAGGCTGCTGTCACTCTGAGTACTGACTCGACCCTCATCCCTCACTACACGGCTGCTTCTCGCACACTCATACAAGACATCAGAAATATTTTGGGCAAAGTTGTTTACATCAATTACATTTTCATAATTAGATACATCAAGACTATTCACATTTACAAGAAATGTATCATGACTAACGTGAGAAAACTTTACGGGTCTGCGCACCAGTGGATCACGCTCCTCACTACTGATTAGTGACGCATGGCCACCAAGATAACAAGCTCTCTTGTACAAACAGTCTATACTAATAGGTGGAACTTTAACATCTATGCTGATTGGAGCATGATCCGATGGCAAGCTTTCCACATTATGTACACGAAAGGACTTAACGTTACTGATAGCTTCACATGACACCAAGCAAACATCGAGTTCCGAAATCCAATTTTCACCTTTGCGATATGTTTTCCCACTTTTGAAATAGTTAGTTGGTGTTTTTAGATTATTTACAACCAGTAACTTGTTGTCTATACATATTGAGGATAACACGTACGCATTCTCGTTAGGGTTGTTCACACAGTCCGAAACAACAGGGTACTCGTAGGAGTGAGCATTCGGCATTTCACTTAAGGCGGGTAGCTCACGAACATATTTACCAAACTTACAGTTCAAATCTCCCATTAGTAAGTACTGACAGTCACTATCACTGACCCTCTCTTGAATGGCTGCAAACGACTGCTGTGTAAAATACTCAGAATCATATGGCGGAATATAACAAAAGCCAAAAATTACATAAGGAACACATCGGAGCTTCAGCCATATCTGATCATTAGTACTATAATCAATGCTAGTTACGTGATTTGCTAAGTAATTCTTCACCATGACAACCACTCCTCCTCGATGGGAAGAAACACTGTTCACACGTCTAAAAGTTACATATCCAGGCAAGTTTACATTCAGTGGTGTTTTCGTCTCACTTAAGCTGATAATATCATAATCCAACAGGAGTGTCTGCACATGTGATTTTTCCAACTTAGTTTTTACTGCATTAATATTCCATGCCATAATTTTGACATATTTCTCACACATCCCACCACCACCACCACCAACAACAACAACAACAACACACACAAAGGAGACGTACCGGCAGATTATTATCGGCGGGCAGGCTGAACCCCTCCTTCATGCTCTTCACCAGGTGGAAGGGCTGGTCGTAGCAGCGCGGCCTGAAGTCATCCGTGTCGATGGTCCACACCAAGAAGCCAGCCAGGCCCATGTTCTTGGCGTAGCGCGCCTGAGGGACACCAGAGGAACTAGAGTCGCGGTCCACGGGTGTAACCAATTAATTAACTATTTACTAACCCGAGAGTAAGTATAGACGCGGTCACAGGGGCTAACTAGCTAACTAACTGACTAACTACTGACCAATGAACGAACTAACTAACAAACCAATTAAACAACCAGTCAACTAAATACCTAACTAGATATCTAACTAACTAAATAAATAAACACATATATACATAAATAAACACATACAATAAAATGAACAAAAGAAAAAATCTATCAGTAATAAGGCAATATAATTAACAAAAATAAGCAACCACGAGAAACACAGGCATCAGGAGAGCCTGCAGCTTGTAAATAGACAGTATGCGTGCCTGCTTGGACGCTCCGGGGATAGATGGTGTGGCGGGGATAGAGAGGAGGAGGAGGAGGAGGAGACGTTTTATTATTATCATTATTGTTATTATTATTATTATTATTAGTAGTAGTAGTAGTAGTAGTAGTAGTAGTAGTAGTAGTAGTAGTAGTTGTTAGTAGTAGTAGTAGTAGTAGTAGTAGTAGTAGAAAGAGGAGGAGGAAGAGGAGGGAGTTGTGAACGTCCTTATATCAATTTACTATTATGAATATATATATATATATATATATATATATATATATATATATATATATATATATATATATATATATATATATATATATATATATATATATATATATATATATATATATATATATATATATATATATATATATATATATATATATATATATACTTGTACGTGATCAATAAGGCTAAATAATACTTGACTCATTCTGTTAAAATTTCCTTAGTTATTGCTGGAAAGTAGAATCGAGCTAAACGTGAGGAGCTTAACAATGAACGACTTCAGTAAGTGACACATAAACGGACAACTTGTTTAGTCGATGGTAATTATTGTGGTGGTGGTGGTGGTGGTGGTGGTGGAGGTGAAGAACAAGGATAAGAATAAGAATAAGAATAAAAAGAAGAACAGAAAGAAGAAGGAAGAGAAGAAGAATAAGAACAGCAAGAATAAGAATAAGAATAAGAACAAGATGATGGTAATGATGATGATGAACAACAACAACAACAACAACAACAACAACAACAACAACAACAACAACAACAACAGCAACAACAACAACAACTTACAAGCCAGGATGCCACACTTGACAACTATGGCCGCCTTACATTACCAAGATTGTTTCCTCTCTCATCTGAAGGTCATAAAGAGCAGCCAAGAATCTATGCTAGTCTCTGTTAATCTGTCTTCTCTTCCCTTGAATGGCCACTGCCCTCACTATTTAAAATATGTGGAGAGTAATTTAGCATTCGTCCCTGTAGCTCATCACTGTCCTTCTTAGTGTCATCATCTTCTTTCGTTGTTTCCTTAGAGTGAGAGGTTGGTGCCATGTACGAGTCTCCTCCAATTGTTTCTCTCCTTTGCATCTTCTTCTGTCTCCCATCATTTGCCATTCTACTGCAATTCCATCCCTTCATCTCCCTCTGTTCTCCTCTCGATCTTCATCCCACAACTCGTTTTCTCACCCTTAACGTCTTCCTCAGCTCCTTTTTCTCTCATCAGTGCCTGCCAGTTAGACAGTGCAGAGCCATTCCAGGAAGCAGCTTTCGGTTGGGAGACGTTCTGTAGTCAAGGCCCTCACGTGTACTGGCTTCAACAAATCGTTAACCTTAGGTCATGTCTCTTATCCACCGCTTCCGACTAATAAAGAGCAGACAGGCATCCCAAAAGGAGGAGGAGGAGGAGGAGGAGCAGGCGGGGCAGGAGGAAGAGGAGGAGAAGCGACAGAAGACCAACAACAACAAGAGGAGGAGGATGAATGGTAAATGTTCTTGGACTTAAGACAACCACCCCTAACATCACTACCACACCCACTTTACCAAGACACCTGAACCAACCCTGCTTCACTAATGTGCCTCCCCGTATGGCAAAGCAGTTCAACCCTGACTGACTGAAGGCGGGAGTTCCTAAGATTACTCCACCTACAGTAAAGTACATACCTTCTCAAAAACTGATACTGCGTCATCGAAGCCGCACCAGATTTTGTCAGAGGGGCAGTAGAAGTAAGGCTCGTGCAGGGCGGGGTCACGAACCACTGTACAATCCATCTCGTGGAATCGCTTGCAGATCTGTCAGTTTGGGAAAGGAGAGAATAGTAGAGGTGGTCAAAGATGCACCGTGTTCTCGGGAGCTAGTCATTTGGTACTGGGGCGAATGGTACTCAGGTCATATATGCCTCAGGATAGGTCGGCCTGAGTGCAAATAGGCTTCAGGACGTTTGGTACTCGAGACACTTGTACCCGAACCACTTGGTCCTCAAAACGTCTCAAACGTCTGCTATACTACACACTAATATAATGTTCACCAAACCATCCATCTACTCATTCAACTACATCCACCCATCCACTCAACCACTCAACCCAAATCCACCCATCCATCCAAGCACTGACTCCCATTCATCCATCGTTCATCCATTTACCATCTATCTACTCATCAACCCACCCACTCATTCATCTATCCACCTATCCACACAACCATTCACCTTCTGATCCACCGGCCCATCCACTGACCCGCCAATCCACCCACACACCTACAGTCTATTTATTCATCCATACATCTATCCAATCATCCACTCACTCACCCTTCCATCCACATATCGATCCATCCATCCATCCATTTACCCACACAGCAATGCGTCTGCCCATCCACACATCCCTCCATACACACACCCATCAACTTACCCATCCATTTACTCACTCATTCATCCACCCAGCCAAATATCCATCCACACACCAATTCACCCACCCACCCATTCACGCATCCAACCACCCAATCATCCATCCATCTATCCATCAGCACAACAATCCACAAATCAATCAATCCAACCATCTAGCTACCCAGTCCCATCCACCCTTCCATACACCCACCAACTCTCACATCCGTTCTTCATCCACTAATCTACTTAGAGAGAGAGAGAGAGAGAGAGAGAGAGAGAGAGAGAGAGAGAGAGAGAGAGAGAGAGAGAGAGAGAGAGAGAATGAAGGGATGATAAACAAATGGAGTCGAGGAAACACACAAAAGGCAAACAAACAGACGAACCAAAAAAATAAAAAAGCCACGCCTACCGCCAGGTGTTCCCACCACATCCACCCCTTCACTCACTCCTCATTCGTTTCTCCATTCACTCATTCACTCACTAGATTACTCACTCATTCAAACACACACACACACACACACACACACACACACACACACACCCTGAGTCTATCCAGACTATCCACCAGGCACCGAGAGGCTCTGGAGAAGTTTGGAAGGGGACTACTGCATCATCCACGTCTCAGAAACATGCTGCCGCCTGACGCGCCTCGCCCGGTCTGTGCCACCAGACACCACAACAAGATAACGCCCCTAAAAGCGCCGCGCACGGACCGGTACAGACTCAGTGCAATTCCCACCATGGTGCGAGCCATCAATCAATAGTCCCTTCTAGATAAGATTTACCTTTAGGATTAATGTTAAGTATTTCCCCACCCCCAATGTACATTTTCAGTTTGTTAACTGCCTAAATGATAAACCGTTTATTATTAATTATTATTATTATTACACACACACACAAACACACACACACACACACACACAACACCGGACTGGTCGTTTAGTCTTAACGCAATACAAAGAGAGAGAGATACTGCAGAGGGTACAGAAGCGCGAGGCCAGGATCCTGCTTGGCCCTGTCACCACCCTCGACCTCACCCCCTGGCAGCTATCTACATACAAGCACTCCTGCAGTTCGGCAAACGAGTGCTAAACAATCACCGTCACTGCCGACACTACTACTACTTTTTATCACTCTCCACCCCTCCTCCCCCTTTATTTCTCCTTCCTTCTTCCTCCTCCTCCTCCTCCATTCCCCATTTCTTCCTCCTTCTACTACTATTACAAATTTCATTCGGGAAAATACTTGGAAGTGTTCGAAAAACCGTGGAAATTGATTAAGCAGTAGTTGTATTGGTCAGAACGACATGAACTCCGTGTGTGTGTGTGTGTGTGTGTGTGTGTGTGATGGGCGCGAGTTTCAATTACCAGATGACGGTTTGGGAGGAGGGGAAGGAGGGGCAACAGGTCACCAGTAGTAGCAGTAGTAGTAGCAGTAGCAGTAGGAGGAGGAGGAGGAGGAGGAGGAGGAGAAGGAGAGGGGGGAAATCACGGAGTATAACGCTAAAATATCAAAGGACCCGTATTTTTTAAACACTTTCTGCTCTCATAAGGAGTGTTTCAAAGGCTACAGAAATGACTAGTGCAATTCTCATGTTTTCTTTTTTTATCTGGTGAATCCTTATTAAATCGTCATTAGAATCATGAAAACATCCTTGAAAACCTTCCTCTTCATTTCCACTGGAATCTGTTTTATGCACCCGAGACATGCAGCCGAAACTTAATGACAATGCAAGCTAAGAGTGAGATTATCATTCCGGTCACAGCCTCTCCTACAAGACGCCGATGCCCTAGATCTCTCATAAGGACTATTTTCTAAGACCATATAGTTGATAAGTTAGGTTTCTGTGGATATTTCTCCCATAGGTGTTGCAGAATCCCGGCCAAACTATCCGTGTAATCATAAGAGCATCTTTGAAAACTCTAACCTTCACAATAGTGTGTTTAAGTTGGGGTGGTAAGGCACTGAAACATAAAAATTTGAGAGCACGATCATGAAAACATCCTTGAAAACACTAACAACTTTACCAAGAGCTAAGTGAAGGCTGACGTGATAAGGCGACGAAGCATTTGCCAGCACGGTCATGAGGGCATCCTTAAAATCTGAATAACTTCCACCAGAGCCTGTTCAAAGTTGACGTGATGAGGCTCAGGCACATTTGACACCACGGTCCCACAGTAACAAAGTGGAAATGTAGGATACAAATACACTATGCTTGTATTATTTCTCTCTTTCAGGTGTCATATTATTAACATTCTACTCACAACCTGCCAGAAATAATATGTGCGGGTTACTGAACGAGAAGACAAGGGCATGCAGACTATATCGCAGTCAACAAGGAGCACTTCATCCTCAAATGTTCTAAGTAAGTGTATACAATGCTCCACCAGACGAGGTTCTTCAAGATCCATGTTCTTTAATAATGTGGAATTTAGACTCGAATGCAACAAGATGCTGATTTTTTTTTTTTTGTTTTTTAATGAAAGGAAGGTTAAGGAAGTACACACTACAAATATAAATGCACTTCTGTTGATAATGTTGGTTTAAATGTCACAACTAGCAAAAATCACACACACACACACACACACACACACACACACACACACACACACACACACACACACAGAAACACACACACACACTACCGCAGTTTCGAAATGGAGTTCCCAGCTTTTGATTCCCTCACGTCCGATTCCGATACCGATTCAAGCACACGCCGCTGGTACACAAACAATGACTCGATTTGCTCCCAGCAGAAGGACAGTCACGGGCAACGTCAAACACCTCAGGGATAAATGTCAGGGCGCCCTAACCATTCGTAGTGCGCATACACTACTGTTGCCAATCTTCCTTTACTTAAAACGAGCCGCCTTGTTGATTTCACAGTGAGATTTTAAAACCAAAATCTGAAACGCTTCTGCGCCGCACCTTGACTACTTTCAAACGGCTCTAGTTGAAGTTACTCGTGTTTTTAAGGGTGTTTGTAAGATTCTAGTGACATATTAACAAAGATTCTACATTATTAACAGGAGCAACGCTCTTAAGAACCCGGATAATAGGTCAGGCAGGGCAGAGAATAATCCTTATGACAAACCTAAAGAGCTTGGCAGGGCTCAGCAAGGGAATCAGTTAGAACCTCACCTCATTGAAGCCAAGGGTGCCAGGGATCTTGATGTAGGGTCCCGCTGGTCCAGGGGCGTGCGCAGGGGCCAGCATCCCAGTGTCATCCAAGGAGTCCAGGGTCCAGCAGCGGCCGTAGGTGGGGATGCCCATCACTATCTTCTCGCGGGGCAGGCCGAGCTCCATGTAGTAGTTAATGGTGAAAATCTGAGGGAGGAATGGGAAGGAGGTACTGGATTAATCATAAATTCCAACATCAAGAGGGTACAGCAAGACAATTAATCCAAAGTAATGAAAACAGGCAATATAAACACTTGAATTTAGTTAATGGTGGACATCTAAGGGAGTAACGTGGGAGCCGCCGTGGTACAGTGGTACCGCGCGAGCTTTGGGGGCCAAGTGATCATCAGGCGCACGGGCTCGAATCCTGGCTACGGTCCGAGGGTAGGAAGGGCATCCACTCGGGATAATGGTTCCAAAATGCCAAATCCAAAAGTCCTTCATCAGGAAACACCGTCTCAGTCCTGACAGACTAGGGAAAACTAGACGAAAAAAAAAAAAAAAAATCTAAGGGAGTAATGTGAAGGAGGTACACCCTTACCCTTGCATTAGTCATGATTTCTAACATTACGCGGACACAGCAAGACAATAAGACTCCAGATAATGGTCAATGGTGAATATTTGATGGAGGAAGAGGGTGCGCAGATGAATTAATCAGAAACCTCAATATCAAGAGGATACAGAGAGAAACTTAATATGACAACTTGAGATGAGCATACAACTTGAGATGAGCATACGCAAAAATAGATAATTTTCTGTCAATAGATCAGTGGAAATAC
The DNA here is from genome assembly GCF_035594125.1 of Scylla paramamosain. Classification (NCBI taxonomy): domain Eukaryota; kingdom Metazoa; phylum Arthropoda; class Malacostraca; order Decapoda; family Portunidae; genus Scylla; species Scylla paramamosain. The sequence continues at coordinate 18,357,829 of NC_087153.1, forward strand.
ACATTACCACACATACACAAACAGGTAACCCTCCACACACACACACACACACTGACCACGTTATAGTAGAGCTCAATGCCAGAGTCGAGGTAGTAGCCGCAGAGGGGGGAGTTGTGGTGGGTGTGGGTCTCCCAGGCGCCGTGGTAGTCGTAGTTCATGATGTGGAAGCTGTCGAACAGGTCCACCAGGGGCTTTATGTCATAGGCGGCGTCGATCACGGGTTTTCCAGCAGCCATGGCGGTCGACATGAAGAGCGGCGGGCTAAACTTGTCAAACTCCTGCCGCATTTCTTGGATCAGAGTGACGAAGTTCTCCTGCAAGGTTGGTAGTGGTGGTGGTGGTGAAGAGGGTAGGAGGAATACAAAGAAGGAAGGTGCTGGAGGTAAAGAATAGTTTGGCCCTCCCTTACACTCACTTTTTTTTTCTTTCTTTGGGGACTGGCACCTCAGAGGATCTTTTGTTTTTATTTAAATTTTGTTGCCGTTGGCCAGTGCCCCTTACATAAAAAAAAAAAAAAAAAAATTCTTCTCTCTTCTCATGAAACTCCTTCTTCCATTCCTCCACGGTCTAAAGACGTGAGGAGGAGGTACCGACGATAAAGTCTAGTCCAGCCTTCAGTCACCTTCCCTCACACTCACCTTGTCTTCCGGAATCCCGCCTCGTGACGCCGGGTACTCCCAGTCGAGGTCCAGCCCGTCGAAACCATGCTTACGGATCAGCGCTATAGTGCTGTCAATGAAGAGCTTCCTCTTCTGTGCGTCATCAGCCATCTGTAGGCGGCGTGAGAGAGACGGGTAAGATCTACGAGTGGTGGGCACGGAAAGGGAAAAGAAGGGAAAGGAAGTAAAGTGGTCCTTTTTTTTCTTATCTTGATTGCATTAGGTCAGAGCTACTCTTGCATAGAAAAAAGGGAAGGAAGGGAAGAAATGGGATGGGAAGGGAAGGGAAGAGAAGGGAAGGAAAAGAGGGAAAGGAACGACAAAAGGGAGCGAAGGGGAAGAAAGGAAAGGGAAAGGAAGGTATTTAAGGAGTACGTAGATAGATGCATAAATAAGTAGATTTATACATAGGAAGGTATGGATGAATAGGACAACGTTTGACACGAATGCAAGATTTTCTAAAATCAATCTGTGAAAAAAAAAAAAAAAACACGTATCTCAATCAGTTTCCCGCTAGACAAATTAAGTGACTCTCAATCTTCCCAGCGTCATGTAATCTTCCTGCTTCCTTGCCATAACTCACTACCAGCCTGAACATTCCCCTCCCTATGTAATCTTCCTGTTTCTGCACCATTGCTCAGACTTCTCCTTAACATCTCAGCCTTATGTAACCTTCCTGTTTCTTTGCCACGACTCATCATCAGCCTGAACACTCCCTTCCCACGTGTGTCTTTCCCATAACTCACTCTCTCGTCCTGAACACTCCTTTTGCCTCTTCCCGTTAGACTCACCACGGAGTAATCCACGGAGCCCTCTCGCCAGCCGCCTACCGCTAGCAGCACCGTCAGCGAAGGGTTGACCTCCTTCAGTGCCACGAACCTGTCATAGGCGCAGTTGTTCCCGCCCTCCTCGTCCGGGCACAGCTCATTCCAGGGATCCAGCACCTGTCGGAAAAGGATGGGAGGTGTGTTCTTGCCTAATTGTTCTCAAGTTTCTTTAGTCCCTTGCATTTTCCGCTGTGACTCCCATTCTTTGCAGTTCTGCCGCTTTTCCATCCCTCCATCTCACTCTGTCTTCCCCTCGATCTTCTTCCCCCAACTGACAGGTGTGATTCTGCAGGAGGCGCCACCCTACCTCGATCTGCCAGGTCTCGTTGCTGAGTCCCGCGAAGCCGAAGATAAGGTGAGTGCACAGGAAAGGATCAATGTCGTCCACATCAAATTTGCCATCGTTAGGCCGCCACACAGCCCACGATCCGAAGTAACATACCACCTTGCCGGAGTCTGCGTCCGCGGCGAGCACTGCATGAGTGGGGGAAAGGATGAAAAGTATACGTTAGTTTCTGAAAGGTAACGTGATAGAACGAGTCTGCGGCGATTACTGCATGCGTGGCGGTGGTGAGGGAAAGATGAAAAGTAAGTTCGTTTCTGAATGGTAATGTGAAAGAGCAATGGGATAAATTAAATACTGGAGAAGAAAGCACAAAAAAGAAAATGAAAGATAATATGTGAGAAGTTTATGGTGGTTTTAGAGAAGTTAATTTGAGAGAACTGTTTTAAAAGGAGATCAATCAAACACAACACTCTCAATTCCCGATAACTATGTGCCTTCACCAACAGTGCTCGAGTCGGCACAGAAACACGTGACTCAACAACACCAGACAGATTCAAAGACATGCTTCAGCCTCTCTCAATCAGACTAAAATAGATCCCTAAGCCTTCTCACGAGAGGTGCAGACACAATGCATGAGGACAACATGATTTAAGAAAAAAGATATTTGAAAACAATGCCCTCGAATCCTTTCTGATAGGCTCGGCGGCACGGTTGATCAAGAGCAGCAGTGCATTCCAGGCTAAGCACACGTGAGTCATGCTCATGTAAAGTAAGGATGCTCTCCCTCACCCTGCCAGATTTCTCTTTCCGTTGTCCAGAAGGAAAAGGTTTGCATTTGCAGTGAATTGGTTCAAGATTAGATAAAATCAAATCAAATAAATGAGATAGGAAAAAAATAGTTCTCAAATAAAGTGGTAGAGGAATGGGACAGACTCAATAAAAAGGTTGTTACTGCCAAGTCATTAAAGAGCTTTAAAAGAAAATCAGATCAGACAAATCTATGGATGGGGATGATAGGTGGACACAGATACACATGGTTTACAGAGACTGCCGCACGTGTCGGCCTGATGACTTCTTGCAGCTCCCCTTACTCTATGTTCTTATAACCTTGTGAAACAGTACAGGTCTCATCAGGGTCTCATCAGGAGAATTCTCAAAAGCCACAGAGATGATCAATCGAATGCCCATGGGTGGTGGGGAGTCATCGCTGAAGTATTACTCTTGAGAGTCTCAGTAACTTTCACTAGTCTGCTAAAGGTTGCAGGGATGAGATGTCGAGATGCATCCAACCCTAGAATCAACCTCTTGAAAACTTCAATAACTTTCACTGGGGCCTGTTAGATGGGAGATCCTTGTTGAACTATCCCCTTTGAAAACCTCAGTAACTTCCACTAGAGTATGCTAAAGATTGTAGAAATGAGATGTCGAGAGGTTCGAGAATGCAGTCCTAGAATCAGGATCTTGAAAATTCCAGTAACTTCCACTAGAGCCTGTTAGAAGCAGACGAGACGGTGAAACGTTTGAAGATGCACTGCCTTTGAAATCTCCGCTCTCCTTTCCAAGTGACTTCCATTAAAACTTGTTAAAAGTACCCTGAGATTAGACGGAAAGAAGTCTGAGAATGCTGAACCTGAGGCAGACACGGTTCTCTCCCTGGCCTCAAAACTTCTCAGAACTTAGACTTTGTTCTTCGTTGAATTGAATGACTTCAAACATCCAAAGCAAACCACTAAATATTCCTCCCCTGCTGCTGTAAGACAATGTAAAAACTTGATTTAACGAGTCATAATGAGCTCAAAAAGAATTATAATGTTATATACAAGGCACGACATTAACCCTACTAGTGTGCTGGTGACTGGCACTATGCAAGCTTACTGGTCTTACCAACAGAGGTCAATCCGGCTACGAGCAGCGGTAGCAACGAAAGCAGCCTCATGGTGCAGGTGGAGACGAGGCGAAGACGGGTTGTAGCTGAGAGGAGGCTGATGTGTGTAGGGGTTTATATGTACTGCCTGCTTATCTCTATGTGTGTGTAAGGATGTGTAGAGTTGTGTAGGGGTGGTGGTGGATAAAAACAAGGAGGAGGGGAGGAGAGAGAAGGGAGGCTACGGGAATAGAGATAAAAAGACTGTTCACAGGTGCTGACAGACTTAAAATTTCATCTGTCATTACCATCAGCACCACTGTCATTACAGTTATTACCAGCACCACCACCACCACTATCATCACTGCTGTCATCATTAGCACCATCACCACCATCACCATCACATACACTTAAAAGAAGATACATTTGTGGATAGGAATGAAAACTAAAATCTTAACTATCACAACCACTACCGCTACCACCACCACTACCATCACCACCACTACTACTACCACCACCGCACATACTCAGCAGAAGGTACATGAAAAGGGATGAAAGGCTTAAAACCACCACCACTACAATCATCACCGCCACAACCACCACCACCACCACAGACAATCAAAAGCAAGTATAATTATAAATGGGCATGATGATAATGTGCGTAAAGCGGACCTAATTTATGTGGATCCTTCATGTTCTTATGTTCTTATGTTCTCAGTGTCCTGTGGTGGAACATGGATAAGTTAACAATGCCACGGACGCCCTGTTGAGTCACGCACGGCCATGGGGAGCAGTAGAGGCGAGCATACAAAAATCTAACAGGGAATTTGATATACAGATTAAATCTAATAGATGGGCGAATGTTAATGAGAAAGAATAAAAAAAAAAAAAACTGCGCATAACATAACCGGATTATATGTGAAGGCGTGACAAAACAAGAACAATAGATAATTAGCTTATGTAAAGAAAAAAATAGAAAAATACACGAATATTCACAAACATGCACGCACAAACACCACACACACACACACACACACACACACACACACACACACACACACACACACACACACACACACATACATACTCACACATGGTTCTCATAAACTAATTTTAAAAGTAAATAAAGAACATGAAAATGGCTGCTTTATATGAAATACAGCAAGATAATGATAACTAGTAACAATAATAATTGATTATACTTTTGCCAAGAAAGTTACAAAATTTAATCCTAAGTTAACTCAATCTAAAGCATGAAGGCGCATCACTTATGAAAAGTTAAAAGGGAGAAACTAAAAAAAAAAAAAAAACGTAAAAAATGTACTCATGAAATAACGAACAATCGGATAAGAAAGTGAAACAAAAACTCAATGAGATAAAATCAAACGAACATAAAGAAGCAAATAAAAAGAATACCCTGTTGAAAAAAAAAAAAAAAGTGAGGAATTAATGAGACAAAAAACCTAATTAAGTTAAATGAAACCAACACAAAGAAAGGAAAAATATAAAGGGAAAAAATAACTCGAACAAAGGAATTAACGAAACAAGAAGATAATTCAAGAAGCGCAAAGAACACAGCGCTTTTTAAAATCAGACGAGGAAACTTCACCGATAACACTAGTACACATCTCCAGACGAACTTATGAAGCAAGAAGTGTGAGGGGGCCCTGAAGTGGCTCTTCCAACTGCAACCTGTGATAAAGTCTGGGTAAACAACTTCAAGCCAACAAATGACGACCTGCTAAAGACGACCTGTTTGGCGTGGTGGTTCTATCAGCAGTGGTGGTTCTATCAGAGCGTCCAGCGTTACCAGATCATCGGAGGATCACATTAATTTTCCAGTCGTGCTTATTGTGCCTCACCCTGAAGAAAACCACGGTGGAGGAGGTAAGGTCCTCTGCCACCCGACCTTGATCTACATGTCTTCTGTGTGTGAGTGTGTGTGTGTGAGTGAGCAACTCCCAAGGGCAGGAGGCTTAAATCTGGTAATGTTTTTAAGTATCTTTCACAAGCCGCTATGTAAAAAAATTCTCACATGCAACTTCTCACCCTCCCACTCCCTCTCTCTCTCTCTCTCTCTCTCTCTCTCTCTCTCTCTCTCTCTCTCTCTCTCTCTCTCTCTCTCTCTCTCTCTCTCTCTCTCTCTTTATTATTGTTATTATTGTTATAATTACTGCTCGTTTTTGTTGTTGCTATTATTATTCCTGTTGTTGCTGCTGCTGCTATTGTTGTTGTTGTTGTTGTTGTTGTACCCGTGATGCGAAAACATTACAATTAACTTTCCCACAATAAACCTAAGGAATGAGAGAGAAAGAGTGAAAATCCCATGCATAATGATATATAATTGTACTTTTTCTGCCTTTTTTTTTATGCCGTATGTACCCTAACAAGAACAGAGGCAGACTTTCCTCCGTTTTTCTTTCCTTCTTTCTATATTTCCGTCAGCACTTCATTGCTCATTTAGCTATCATTCTTTTTTTTTTCCATTTATCTTATCAACTTCTTTTCCCCTCAAATGCGTGAGAAAAGCGATCTTGCATTGGAATGACTTTTTTTTCTTTCATTTTCATTTCAGTCTGATATTGGTACGTGTCTCTGTTTTTCTTTTTTTTCTTTTCCTTTTTTTTTCCAACGTGTCGTAAGAATGATTATGACGAACCTTTTCACTTCTCTTTCGACGCATCGCTCCTTCATCCCACAAACTATTCAGGGACATGTCGTTTTGTTCCACAGCTAAATCTAAGCATTATATAGGCGAGCCACTTGAAAATCCATTCCATTTGTTGCCCCGCCCCCCCTCCCTCTTTTTTTTTTTTTCTTGTGGTTGCCTGTAAAGATTCTGTACGGTGGTGTGAGTGCCGTGGACTGATACATACTGCAGTGAAAGAGTGTAATTAAAGTGATAAGTGCAGAGGGTTGGGAAGTCTCTACTTATACGTACCTTTCCTGACGGCGAATGAAAGACTATGTGATAAAAATTCGCATTTCTTTATCAGTTATTCTTAAGTTACTCGATCTCTTTTTCCATATCCCTCCTACTTCTTTCTTCAACATACGTGAAGAAAAAAAACTATTTAAGAACATAAGAACATTAGAAAATAAAGGAAGCTGCAAAAAGCCGTCAAGCTTACACGTGGAAGTCCCTGCATATAAGAAACATACTAACCTACTTCCATAAATTATTTTCATCCCATTAAAGTGGCATGCAGACAAGACACATAGGGTTAGCAAATAGGACAGGACTGGTTCGCATTTTGAAACGCTTTAGGGTTCCCACAAGAACTATTTTCAAAGGCTACAGAGATGATAAGTCGTGTCATCATTGCTGTTTTTTTTTTTTTTTCCGTTGACAGTGTAGAATCCTCGTTTAACTACCCTCAGAATCATGAAGACGCTTAAAATTACCAATAATTTCCACCAGAGCCTGACAAGTCGAGGTAAGATTTCGAAACGATTAGGCATTTGATTCTAGTATTCTCTAATGCGTTGTTCTCTTATCAGGTCATTTTTTAAAACGCTACAGAGATTATTGGTCGAGTTTTCATCAGGGTTTCCCTATAGATAGCATAGAATCCTTGCTAAGCTATGCTAAACTGTGCTAAACTCATGAAATCACCCTTGAAAAGCCCTAATAACTTCTACTAGAGCGAAAAGTAGAGATAGTAAGACATAATGTCTGAGAATACGGTCCTAGAAGTAACGGGTTCAGGTCTCTAACGGGTGCTCCTGCAAGTCTTATGTCCCATTACGTAGATGCACGTGCTGCGGTGAGTGTGGGAAGAGCCAGGTGGGTGGCGCACCTCTTATCGTGATAGGACACCACTTACGTAACTAATTATCTCTTTTTTTATACAATACATCAAAAAGAATATCAGATTATGAAAGTATATGTAGTGAGGAAATAATACTACTGCAGGTTCGTGTTCTCAAACACGTTCCTCCTTCCTAAGACCTATCTTCAAAAGCCACAGAGACGATTAGTCAGCTTCTCAGTTCTCTTTTTTTTTTTTTTTCTTTATCTTGTTATTAATGATGTAGACACATTTTAAACAATCACTAGAATAATTAAAATATTTATGAAAAACCAAAGCAGCTTCCTCTACAATCCTGATAAAAGTAGTGAAGAAGAAGCGCCGAAACGTTTATTAAGAATACAATCCTTTCCCTTTGCCTACACTACACATTACGCATTACCATACTGACATGCACTTATGTGAACAGACTAGACTCATTTTCTAACAAGACCAATGGAGCTTCTTCATAGAGAACGGAAGGTGGGGCGATCCCTGCCCAGAGACATACAGAAACATATACCTTGCACCATTACACAATATACTATTCAATGGAGATCTTTACCACTGCCACCATTGTCATGTCACCACTTGGCGCTTCACAGAGACACAGGGATATTGATATGAAGGCGGGATAAATCCTTAGCCATGAGAAGCATTCACCTGAGCCAGAAATCGAACTCTGACTGGAAAAAATAGAAGGACATCGCCCAGGGCATCGGGAACATATCGATTGCAAGGTCCCAAGGTCATTTTTGGGACCTTTATTCTCCTTGTCATTGGTCAACTTCCTCCCTCCATTTAAGTCAATTTGTGGTAATTCAGTTTCCCCTTTACTTTTTTTTTATTTTTTTATTTTTACGTCCGGTTCTCTTGATTTATCAGGTCTAAGATAGTGCCTAATAACGGAGGACCTTGGTTCTGACATTTGGGAACCGCCACTCTGAGTAGATGCCCTTCCTAACTTCTGACTGTGGCCCGTGCGTCTGTGGACCATTCGGCCGCTAAGCACGTGGTACAATAGCGATCTCTTAGTTTTCCCTTTCATTATGAGCAGTGTTAGTAAGGCAAAGTTGAGAGCATACCACTGAGCTATACTAGAATGCACGATGGGGGGACTGCAGTATCACCCATCACGATACAGAGGGATACAAGACGTGATTTGTGGATTATATAACTCTGTGGAGCATAAACTACAGTTGTGCGATGCCTCAGTGCTCACCGTTGTCCTCTGACCTTGGAGACTGTAGTGGATAACCCTTACTTCAGGACGCAGAGTAAGGGAACACATAGAGCACGTATACTGAGTCTACAAGGGGACAGTAACATGATATCCCTTACCTCAGGACACAGGGGTAAGGGAACACATAAGAGCACATATACTGAAAGTCTACAAGAACACAGTGACATAATATCCCACGTATGATGAAAGTCTACAAGGGGACAGTGACCGGGCAGGTGCAAGGAGGGACAGGCTTGGCAGTGTAGGGGTAACATGACACGCTGGACATAATGTAAGCCTAAAGATCCGTTATCGCCATGTAAGTGACTTGCTCCTCTCGTTGCATAATGCCCCTGGATGACTGTCACTTGCTTGTCACTTGGTAGGCCGAGGTTTGTGCCCAGCTCAGGTTGCTAGTGGTTTTTCATTGAGTAGCGAGGAATGATTGTCCTACGGGAGAAAGGTAACATGATGTGGTACGTGAGAGGTACTTTGCAGCCCTGCTCATAGAAGGGATCTCAACATAATGAGCTTTAAGTCTCCAAGAGGGAATAACTGTTGATCACGAGTCTAGACCGAGTGTGTGTGTGTGTGTGTGTGTGTGTGTGTGTGTGTGTGTGTGTGTGTGTTGGGGGGGGGTATAGAGGTCACATACACCAGATTACAGAGAGGTCATGGTACTGGTTTCTGTATGATTCATTAGAAGACTCCTCTCACGAAACAGTTTCTCGGGAATTGTATTTAATTTACTCCCGACAATTTCTAACATTGTTTGAAATACGAACTGAAAATGAAGAACAACGAACAATGGATGCGCACATTGCAGTGGTGGCTTTGTGGTGCTTGCTGAAGGAAAGAGAGAACAAAATAGAAGACAGCGTTTGTAGACCCGTGGAAAATTGGCTCTGAGACAAGCAAGAGTGTTTACTGTGTCGCGGTGGATAAAAACATAAACGCAGACACACTTCCAAGGCAATTTTTCCTTTACTTCTGTGACAGCACCACCTGCCTTAGTCGGGCTCCAAGAAGATTTATAACCTTGAGATATGAACAAGTGGCGAGTTGGAGGGCGTAGGTGGTGTTGGGGAAGGGAGGAGGGGGAGACATGGATGAGGGAAACTATATACGTAAAGACAGCGTGGTCCAGACGCAGTTCTGACGCCTTGCAAGATGTGGAAAACGCTGCTTCTGACCGTGGTCGCCCTCGCCCTCCCAGTTACCGGTAATGCACTGTCCCTCACCATTCTGAGTCCGTGTGATTCCAAGGATGCACTATAGGCACTTTGTGTGTCATGAATTTTAACTAATAATTATTGAAAAAAAAATCACAATATTCTGTTTCACCAACTCCGCCACAGTAGTTTCGCCAGCAGAGGACACGGAAACTGACCATAACTGTTTTGAAAATGCAGTGAATTTTAACTAACTAGAAAGAAATATTTTCATTATACTCTGTCTCATCATCTCCGCCACAGTAGTATTGCCAGGTTGAGAACAAAAGCGAATATGGTAACACAGCCACTGCCTGATGCTCTCTGCTCACGTACTCGCATTCCTCTTTAATAGTGAAACGTGAAGGGAAACTTCTTACTTCTGTTCCTAGATTACAGCCAACCACCTCCTCCTTCTCCTCCTCCTCCTCCATTCCATTCTATATTACGGCATTTAATCAATCAAAATCTTTTAAGTGTTTCCAGTTTTGGCATATTGTACGAGCATTTACGCATCGTTTCCTGCACTATACTTCCATAATTTTCTGAGTCTTCCTCCGATTCTGTTTTCAATTGATATTCTGTTAGTGGAGCCAGCCTCTTCTTTCATTCCATTCTGTCATACAAGTTCTCTTCCAAATGTTTTCGGCTCTTGCATACTGTATCTGCTCATCGTTTCCTGTACTGTATCCTTCAATCTTTTTCTGGGTCTTCCTCTGAGTCTGTTTCCATTTCGTATCCAGTTCCATCTTCTCTTAGCAATTCTTCTTTCATTCATCCTCTCAGAATTGTGTATGTACTATTGATATTGCACCAATTCTATGAACTGGTACATAAATTTAACGAATGTTATGGGTGATAAAACAATCTTGACCACCTACCAGTGAATTTATACCTTACTGAGTTAGCAGACATCGGATTGTTAAAAAAAAAAAAAATCCATACAACGTCTTCACTCCTTGTCAGTACAGAGGGCGCTGTGCTGTGCTACTATGAGTCCTGGGCAATATACAGAATGGGAGAGGGCAAGGTGACTGTGGATGACTTGGACCCCTTCGCCTGCACCCACTACCTCTATGCTTTCGCCGGCATCAACCCCGACAATACGATAAAGGTGTGTGTGTGTGTGTGTGTGTGTGTGTGTGTGTGTGAGAGAGAGAGAGAGAGAGAGAGAGAGAGAGAGAGAGAGAGAGAGAGAGAGAGAGAGAGAGAGAGAGAGAGAGAGAGAGAGAGAGAGAGAGAGAGAGCATACTACTAAGCTTATATACGCTAAACCTGCACCAGGCAATTTTATTAATTTAAAAAAAACATTATAAACTTCAACTAGTCCACTTTACTCTCCTTAAGAAGAGCGTGAGCTTGCACAAATTCATTTTACTAAGCTTAAAACGATTCAAAATTGAACCAGGCCACTTTACTGAGCTTAAAATTACTCTAAGCTTGAACAAAACTACCTTTCTGAGCTTAAAAAAGACTAAACTTGTACCAGAATAATTTACTAAGCTTAAAAGACTATATATTTGGGCTAGACTAGTTTATTAACCTTTAAAAGTCTCTAAGTTTAAACCAGACCAGCTCGTTAACCCTAAAAATTTTAAACTTGCACAACATACTTCCCTTAACCTTGAAGAGAAGCTTAGGGGTTTAATTTCCAGTGGGCTGTACGAGCAAAATGGCGTGTTTCAGGTGAATGATCCATGGGCGGACCTGTGTACCGGAGGAGGGCTGTGCGGCTACAAGAAATTCACGGACATGAAGAATAAGAACGCTGGCCTACTGACGCTGCTGTCCGTGGGAGGGTGGAATGTCGGCTCGCCTGCTTTCTCAGTGGTAATGCAATGGGGATGTTTTGTTCTGTTAACTGGCGTGGCTGATGAGCAAAGACCGGCTCACAAGTAGGGTTGTAAATGAGTGCAACAAAATTAACAAGAACATGTGAAGTGCGCAAATATTAGATGATTCAAAAGGAGGTTGTATTATTATTATTATTTTTTTTTTTTTTAAGACAATAATAGATGCTAAGTTTTAAGTACTCAGGAGTTATCAAGTGAACGTCATCTGACCTTTTGCAGCCTTGTAATACTCTTATGTTCTTTTGATGTGTAATGACAGTTCAACAAAAAAAGTGGAGGAGTGGTGGACACAAAGACGGCTATGGCACATACAATAGCAACTACAGGAAACAAAAACAGAAATACATAAAGAGGACATAGTTATCAGGCAGTCCAGATTGCTATTTCTGTATATTTTATTTATCGTTGGGAATATTAATTTCTTTATTACTACTGCCTCTCAACAGATGGCGGCGACTGCTGCCACCAGGTCGGTGTTCATCATGTCAGCTATAAGCACTCTTAGAGCACACAACTTTGACGGCCTCGATGTGAGTTGGACGTATCCAACCTTAAATGGCGGGGCGCCTCAGGACAAAGTAAGTACAGCAGTGGTCAGAGGTAAAGTAACTCTGTAACCTTCTACACTCAATACTACAAGTGTCCTGAAGTTCACGTATGCATCACTTTCTAGATAACTACACTAACAAATCTACTAATAGCCAATGTTAACATAATCAGCAGTCAATCCACCAAACCGTCAATACATCAATCTATACTGCAGAGGACCTAAATTTCAGGTATATGCGCTAATTTTTAAGTAAATGTAAACACGAATCAATTGATAGTGAATACAAACCAACTCATCAATCAGTCAATCAAACCATCAATAAACTATATATGTCGCTAAATTCAGCTTTACCCAGTAATCAATGTAAGCTATCATTCAACCAAACAAAGCTTTCAATACATCATTCAATCATACACATAACCAGGAACTAAGGCGAAGGAAATCACGACATCACCAGAGGCAACACGAGGAGCGCTCCCAGGTCTCTTCTGTCGCGTCGAGAGAACGCAAGAAATGAAGGAGTGAGAGAGTATATGTTTGCTCCTCAAGTCTGAATAAGGAAGCTAGAGTCTTAATTAAGTCCCCTGTCTATGCTTCGTGTCTTGTCCTGAGACTCTGAACTCCCTCGAAATACCTTGACTTCAATACACAACACCTCTTCAGGACAACTTCGTGAACCTACTCCGGGAGCTGGAAGTGGCGATGACCAGCGACGGTATGGTGTTGACAATATCCGTAGCACCAACCATGGAGATCGCCAGCCAAGCTTACCACATCCCGAGCATCTCCCAATACGTGCACTTCGTCAGTGTGATGACCTACAACTTCCACGGGCCCTGGGATCCTTACACCCACCACCACTCCGCCCTGTACCCGTTCATTAACGACACTGGCAACAACTTGTACCTGAATGCGGTGGGTGGAGCAGTGCAAACCTTTCACTGGCAGGCATTTTTGTTCTTCCCGTAATCATCTACAACTTCCTAGATATCTATTTTTGCGCTGCAGTCTCTTAAACGGTTTTGTCAAGTAGGAAAATGGGAAAAATTAACCTCCTCCACTTTCTCCCTGCAAATATTTTTCTTAAAGGGATCTGAATGTTAACAAAGGAACGACCGTGGCAGTAAAATTATTTAGACTTTACAGTGGAGGTTATGACGAACATTTCCTGATCGTCTAAGTCTAATGGATCTTGAAATATTGATGTTCAGCGCTCACCCAGTTTATGTACAGTAACTTACTGGTGAAGTCTCTGTTTGAGGGTTGAGGAGACAGATACGCATGTGATATTAAAAAAAAAATAGATATAGTTCTTCTTCTACACGTTTCAAGGATACCAGGCAAGAGAACATAAAAATTAAAGGGAGAAAAACTAGCTCAACCAACTGCTCTCTCCCCAAAAAACGTTAACCATAGAAAGAGGTAAAAAAAAGTTCACCAGTTTAGTTCCAGAGGCGTTTTGATACTCCTCTCGTAACTCTGATCCTTCACGTTGCATCGCAGAATGAAGCAATCCGGTACTGGCTGATAAGCGGGATGCCTGCACACAAGATGATGTTAGGTGTGCCTATGTTTGGCCGCTGCTGGACGCTGAACGGCGTGACGAACACAGGATACTACGCTCCCGCCTCTCAAGCTGGACCACCGGGGCCCTGGACGAGCCAGTGGGGCTACATGTCCTTCGCTGAGGCAAGTCTGTGTTCTACCTCACATTAACTACTATTAACGGGCTCTAATATAAGTTATGGCGGTTTTCGAGGGTATCTTCATGATTCTAGTGATAGTCCAACAAGGATGGGAGAGAAGCACCAACAGAAAACCCACTACTTATCGTCACGTTTTAAGAATATGAGTCCTAGCTTTGATCTTCGGTTCCATTTCAATTTGATATAAAATACACGCTACTGTCAAAGTTACCGAGGGTTTCCAAGGGCGTCTTCACGATCTTAGTCATAGTCTAACAATGATGGAACACGAACATCCACAGGAACCCAACTAATCATCTTCGCGGCTTTTCAAAATAGCCCTTATATGAATCCAAGACGTTTAAGAATGAGCTCTATCTCAGTTTTCTGGTTCAATATCATTACAATATAATTTACCAAACATACAAATGTGTAATATGTATGTAAGTGGTGATCTCAGCTACTAGACAAGGCTGAAGTAATCTGAATATATGTAACAGCATTGCATGGAAATATACAGCAATAGAACACTACAGCCATCCTAATGCTCGGTGCTCGGCAGATCTGTAAGGCGCAAAAAGCAAACGGCTGGACCATCGCCAAGGAGATAGGCTGCAATGAACCCTACACATACCACCTTTCCAGCAGAATTTGGTGCTCGTATGAGGATACTGAGTCTGTGACTATCAAGGTGAGGACACACACACACACACACACACACACACACACACACACACACACACACACACACTGAAGAGAAAATGGTATCTCAGGAAACACATGTTCTCCAGTCTACCACAAGAACATACACATTTTGTCGTCTTGTTTCGTACATGCATGTAACATCCTCTACTGAACATTACCGGAATTTTCATGGGTGTTTTTTTAGGATTCCCGTGATAGTTCAACAACGATTCATCATTATGAATAGAAAAAAAAACACCTATAAGATTTCAACTAATAGGCTCTGTGGTCTTTCAAAACAGTCCTAATGAAAGAACACTTATGAACAGGGATTACAATCTTACAGTGACAGTTACATATAGCCTTGCCTTACCTTGGGTCTTTGGTTAATACATAAGGTCGTCCACAGGCCACGTTCGCGGCTAACGAGGGCCTGGCGGGGCTCATGGTCTGGTCTATCAATGATGATGACGCACACGGTTACTACACCGGCAGCAAGTTTAATCTCACATGGACGCTGTCAAACACCTTCAACGCCGCCACCAACTGACCCAGCAACACACTCAGAGGGTCGGGGAAGCTGGCTGCTCCAACCCGTCACCACCACTGACCGTGCAAATATAATTCCTCTGCAGAATGGGTTGCCACGTGTTCATAGTCATTGCCAAAGCTGTATTCTGTTTCATTACTGAATACAGCTCTGAATATAATGGAGTTCCTCGCTCTGTAAATTAGTGTTACAGTTGCAGTCATGCTCAGAAGTCCATTTCATAATAGTTTGCCTATTTCCCTTAAGCTTTAGTCCTCCGATCCGCTCATAGTCTCATTAGAAAATTTGACTAGTGATCGACTTTTAACAAATAAAGGTCTTTAACATTGAGGGAAATATGCTAAACATCGTGAAAATAAATGCTTCAAGTTACTCGACTTCTGACCAGGACTGTATGTATTTGCATTTGTTACATTAGTTACCTGCATGCCTCCCAACCTTCCGTACTAGAACTTTGTGGCAAAAAACTCGCTTCCCATTCCCACGCATAATGTCACATTTGCTTCGTATTCTCACACACAACCTGTCATACTTTATAATGCAAAAGTCAATCTGTACCTTCATTTGTTTATTCCCTTCACTAATAAAATGAAACGGAAAGTCAGATTTTTCTTTGTTTTCTTCTTTCCTGTACCTCTCATAAATTAGACCAATTGAAATATAACTAAAGGATCTTACTGCCTATCAGTAGATACGGTTGATCTTTAAAAACACTTCTTTACCCAACCACTACCTCCACCACCACCACTGCCACTATCAGCACCATCACTACCAACACCTCAACACCACTCCCATCCCACGACCTCTTATCTACTTCCTCTACAACCTACTTGGATGGCTAGCTTGGACTGGTCTCACTGTTTTTATCTAAGTTGAAAGTTAAGATAATTCTAAAGTTAAGCGTAAAATTAAGCGCTCCCAGTCCATTACATATTCTTAAGATCCTTTAGAATCTTTATGTATACGGTCCATGGATTTCGTAATGCACAGTACTTTTGCGAACCTTCTCTCATTTCTAGTTGTCCCCTCTCCTACTTTCTAGCAGCGAGGGGAAACGAACTTGATATGCATGTACGTAACAATACATACGAAACAAAATTAAAGCTCCGATACAGGAAAAGGTTCAGCGAATGTATATGTGGCCACATAACAACTGAAGAACATGTTTAGTGTCACTACCCTTAGGCTAACCAGGATTGCCAAAATACTGATGATATTCTGTGCATGACATAAATCGATATTTCGCGTTAAGAATTCCGGGTGCCAGGCGGCGAGAGGTGTCGCACTGGACTTGATAGGCGGTGGGAGCGTGATTGGGAGGCGCATCTGGTCGCTACCGATATGGGACACACCAAAACACTGTCGCGTAACTCGTTGTGAGCCTCCCAAGCTGCCCGACGATTAATGAACTCACATCTCAAGATGACACACACACACACACACACACACACACACACACACACACACACACACACACACATACACACACGCACGCACCACTCTATTCAACACGCACAGTAATCTTTCAATAAGAGACTGACAGCATCAAGTTAAGACACAATTCAGTGAAGAGTATCAGGGCATGGGCGGAGAAGGGGCTCTGACAACGCAAGATCCTGCTGGTGCATCAACAATGGCCTAAAAATATCCACATACTGGATATGGGCAAAGTTTTTCACCTAAAGCAAGAAGAACATGGTGATCTTTGTATACTTAATGACCTGTTAACTGTCTTATATATCCTGACATAACCCGGAGTCACACTTAAGCAGTCTATTAGTCTGAGTACTTCTAATTTGCATCTCATTCACCTCGGCCCCCCCACACACACACAGCTAACAGTAGAACGGAATGATTTATCTACATGCAAAACGACGTAGACATGCATGTCTACGTTTTCTTTCATAAAGACTCTTTCAAAGGTTACAAATATCTTAAGTGGAGTTATCACAGTATATCTTCCTAAGGATGTTACCGAATTCGTGTTAAAGTATCAGGAAAATCATGAAAACTCTTGAAAAGCCGAAAAACTTCCACTACAATTTGCTTAACTATCACTAAAATTATGCAAACACTCTTGAAAACCCACTACCCACTGTATCCTGCTGAAATAGTGACCAGTAGTAAACAAAAATAAATATCTTGAGACATGACGAACGTTATGTTTACGATGTCTGAGACGTTTCCTTTGGTTCTCCCAGTCAGGACTTCGATCTCCAGCCCTGACGAAAGCCTCTTATGCCTCTATCTTGCCCTAAGATTTTTTTTTTTTTTTGTGTGTGTGTGTGTGTGTGTGTGTGTGTGTGTGTTAATGAAGTGTTCAAATGCAGGTATGACACTGGTGGCAGCGGTAAGGATCCTCAGCAAAAACTTCTTATGTCGAAATATTTATCTTGCCATCAGTATTTCTACAAATATCGCACTATATAATAATCACTACGAAATGAAACACTACGAAATAATCAGGATAAGCCGCCAAAATAACACGGTCATAAGGTGCATATCTGCAATGAGAGTGTTTATCTGAGGCACACACTCACCTGCAGATTTGATAACAATGCAATGAAGTGGGTAAAATAGATACGCAACGTTCTAAAAGATTTAATTCGTGATAGGTCAATAACCCGTCCTCCACTTGCAACGCCATTATCATGTAGGCTATCGGTGTCTGCTCCTCGGTTTCATCTAAGAAAGGTCAGATGGGTACATTGTAAGTTATAATTATCAATACTCACTCCAAAAACCACTTAGACACCCAAACTGTAAACAAAATAATTCAACTCCTTGTTTATCTCACATGAACGGAAATTATCAATGAAAGTTACACGTGAACAACATACGAGGATAAATTTAGCTTCCACTGACATATTTCTTAGTAGGATAGAACAACATTTTCAAAGACTTTGGCATCGCATCCCATTCAATCAGTTTCTAATGGAAGTTATTAAGAGCTTTCAAGGATGTTTTCACGATACTTATATTTTACCATGGATAATGCCTCAACAACGGGAAAAACACATCCATGGAAGCCAGTGGGAATCATCTCTGTAGGCCTTGAAAGAGAATAGTTTAAAAGTTTCAAATCAAGGACCAAAAATGAGGCTGAAATACAAGTAGAATTAAAACCCCTCGCTCCTTTTTGCTTAAGATTGATTTGATAGCCTAGGAAGCAAGCAAGACAAATACATGAACAAACAAAATTCTTCAGTTCGGTTCAGTCCTTCTCCCTGACCACACCGACCATGAAGCGAAATGTATAACACACGCCTGAACACTCTGCCGTACCTGAAGTAACACAACGTTTCATATTGTTTCTGTGGTTCAGTCTTTATTGAATAAATATACAAAAGTGAAATAGAAAACTTTCTTCTTTAATAAAAATGTCGGAAATGCTTCAGACCTTAACCTATGTCAACTTGGATAATTATTCTAATATAAGACACTGTGGATTTTGTGCAGCAACAAGGAACATTATTGGAGAATACTTCCCACTTGCAAGCTAACACCATTTCGCCAGACAAATAAAGCTTAGATCTGTAAAACTGTGAATATCAGTCATACTGCTGTGCTGCACTTGTGGCCAAACCATTCAAACCACACATATTTGAGGCAGACGAAGCAGAGAGCGTTTGGCGGAGCGATCGCTTCGAAACACATCACGCCCGTCAGCTTGTCACCGTGAAGTACTCATGTAATACTCTCACTCTACTCATGTACAGGTTATACATCTAATTGGTCAATGAATATTATTGGTTATCTGCAGTTAAGAGTATTAGGAAGCATGTGATTATCGTAAAAAAGGCTAACAATATAAATTGCTGGTTTTGGTTTACTCCAATCAAACCAGTGCGCTGATCCTGGCGGGCTCCAAGTGTAATTTGCGATGTCAGTGTGTGTGTGTGTGTGTGTGTGTGTGTGTTCCTGAAAGACTGAATGAAGCTCTAATACTTACAGTAACAATATCACCGTCGAGGCTGCGGTAAGGCCAAGGATTCTCGAAAACAAAGCTTCGTTCCGTGGGAGAAATGAACCCGCAGCTACGCGCCCTGCCTTGATAATTTGATAGCGGCCAAAGGAGGCAAACAGAGGCACACAAGACCCTGCTTCCTGTATCCACTAGCTCAGCACTCACTAATCCTCAGCACAGCACTCCCTACATCTAGTCAATTGTCTTCAAACTGCTGTGAACACTAGAACACTTGCAGACCGCCAGCGCCAGCCACACACTTCCACTCACACTGGAACTCGTCAACAAAACTAACGTGCCAATATGCAGTCAGTATTTCTCTAGTCTTTGGATATGCTTAACACTCATTGCTCAGTCCTCATGAATCTCTATACAGGAAAATATCTTTGGTATTTATGTGATATTACATGATAATTTCTTTGGCTAAATCTATAAACAAGTTAGTTATGTAGTGTTACCCTGTTTCCTCCTTTTAGATGTAATTTCTCGATGCCATACATCCTCTTCGAAAAACGTGCTTCCTCTCTAGAGCCGAGCAAAGTACATGATTCAAAAACTGTTGAATGGAAAAGGCTGTAGAGAACCACGCACGAGTATGTTACTGTCATATGCTCACTACTGTTACTTCCCATTGTTGACAATTTCGCAATTCCAGCACACTGTCATAGAGACTCAAATGTAATGACCACAAAACACGGGTCTGTCATAAGGAATAGAAGATGTACATACGTAAATAGTTGTAGATGACTAAATCTATGCATCATTTACACTAATAATCTCATTTGAGTATATTTCCATATAAGATTTTAATTTATGTGACGATTGTTATTTTAAAGAATTGTCTCTAACTATAATGAAAGTCAGTAATTGCCACAACAACCCAGAAAAAAGTAACTATATAAAATCGCCAAGTTCACGCCCTTTGCTCGCCTCAAGATGGATAACAAGACTAAAATAATGTCTGGTTTTCTTCTCCATACATTCCTAAACTACTAACGCTCATTATGCTTTACACCACATGCATACTACGCACACAATATTCAACCAATTAGTGTGTTTTTTTTTTTTTCAGATGTTCATTATCGATTTTATTCATTTCCCCCTCCTAGTTTTTGGTGTCGTTATCTTCGTGGTTGTGTTCTTGCATTCACTTCTTTCTTCTCTGTTCTCGTAATTCTGAAGATTCCTAGTACTCGGTGTCCTCCTCCTCCTGGTTGGAGTCGAGAGCCACCTCCTCGTAGTCGTGTTCAAGTGCTGCAAGGTCCTCTCGAGCCTCGGCGAACTCACCCTCCTCCATGCCCTCCCCGACGTACCTGCGAGGGGGAAGACTCTTTAGCACAAACCTCATAGCTTACTGTACTGAGAGAGAGAGAGAGAGAGAGAGAGAGAGAGAGAGAGAGAGAGAGAGAGAGAGAGAGAGGTAGTTTATCTTTCTACCTATGTATACTGAGCGACTTCTTTATCTTTGACACATTTGTGTTAGAGAGAGAGAGAGAGAGAGAGAGAGAGAGAGAGAGAGAGAGAGAGAGAGAGAGAGAGAGAGAGAGAGAGAGAGAGAGAGAGAGAGAGAGAGACTAACCAGTGGACGAAGGCTCTCTTGGAGTACATAAGGTCGAACTTATGGTTGAGCCTCGCCCAGGCCTCCACGATGGCAGTGGTGTTGGAGATCATACAGACGGCCCGCTGAGTGGGCGCCATGTCTCCATTCGGGATCACTGTCGGGGCCTGGTAGTTAATGCCGACCTGTTGGGAGCCAAGAAATGTTCTGAATGCATATAAGGCGCTAGGAGAAGGGTTAGAATTCTTGTAAGGCGTTAGATAAAGGTTCTAAATAACTGCAGAACGAGATGAAGGCTTTGAACATTTGTAAAACGTTAAATAAACGTTTGGAATACTTGTAAGAAGTTTGATAAGGGATTTGAATAGTTGTATAAGTAGATAAAAGATTTTTTAATGTTTGCAAAACATCAGGTAAAGGCCTGGAATGCTTCTGGGAGACTAAGAGAAGGATCTGAATGCTTTTGGGACACTAAGAGAAGGCTCTGAATGAATTTGACCTTCCTCTTGGATTTCCTACTTGTCTCTTCTTGGGAACGGCATTATGAAAGGACTTTATTATTTATTTATCTATTCTTTTTACCTTGGCCGCCCTCCCAAATACATAAAAGAGAAGTGCACACCTTGAAGCCAGTCGGGCACCAGTCGACGAACTGAATGGAGCGCTTGGTCTTGATGGCCGCGATGGCTGAGTTCACGTCCTTGGGCACCACGTCGCCGCGGTACAACAGACAGCACGCCATGTACTTCCCTGCACACACACAAGGATGGTTACTCACGGACATATGGTTCTCTGTACATGTCTTCAGTCCATAAGGTCTTAGAGTTATGGTTGTGAATATAATTGCATGCTTACAGTTCGGTGATGCTTCCTTAAAGACATTTCTTCATTATAGTCCCGTAGTTATACAGTTAAGCAAATCTATCTAATACACTAAATCTTATAATAATTGTTCTGATGAAAGAAAATAATAATAATTCGAGATATATAACTTATGCAAAAGTCTACTCTTCCTTTTACTGGTTTTCTTTGGAAGGAGCAACACATTTGAAGCATAACCTTACTATTCTCTCATAAACCCTGACCAGTTGAGTACATAGGAAAGTGACTGGGCAAGGATGCAGATGTGACTGAGGTCCATATTCTGAAACACTTCCACGCAGCACCTTCACTACTTTCAAAATGCTTTAGTTAAGGTTGCACGGATTTTTAAGGGTTCTTTTTACGGTTCGAGTGACAGATTAACAAGATTTCTGCATTATTAACAGGAGAAACACTCTTGAGAACCCGGCTAATTATTCCAATGGCCTTTGAAAATAGTCGTGATGGGAGAGCAAAGTGTTTCAGAAACTGGGCCTCAGAATGGTGACTTACCTCGCCGCGGGTCACACTTCACCATCTGGTTGTTGGGTTCGAAGCAGGCATTGGTGATCTCTGCCACTGACAGCTGCTCGTGGTAAGCCTGAAATACCGTTTTGCTTTAGCGAATGTGACTGCATGAAAACAGAGGAAGATGCAAGAGACAGAAACAACTGGAGGAGACGCGTACAATGCGCCAATCCCTGATTCTTGGGAAACGAGAAGGATTGTGCATGAAAAATGGGTAGTGTTAATGAGGAAGCATTTATTCATATCGTCTAAAAGTTTGTCCCATAGTGAAGAGCGTCTCTGAACTAGGAAGAAAATGAGAACATAGGAAAATAAGGGAAGATGTTAGTAGCCATCAGATCTACACGTAGCAGTCCCTGTATAGAACATATTAATCTTTATCCATCTATTATCTAAACCTCTGGATCTAACATAAGAGTAATGACTGGATAAAGAGCTACGTTTTCCATTGTGAAATACAGAGAAATTGAGTTATTATCAGTAAGTAGTGTCAATTTTTTCCCAGATTATTGTAGTTAATTTTTCTTGTCTCTTTTAACTCGATGACCAGCGTTAGTACAGACCTTCTCCACGCTGAGGACGGGGGCGTAAGTGACCAGGGGGAAGTGTATCCTGGGGTAGGGCACCAAGTTGGTCTGGAACTCCGTCAGATCCACATTGAGTGCTCCATCAAACCTGGACACAGAAAGGAGAGTGAGTGTGACTGTCATCTTCCTCCAAGTGTTTCTTCAGACATTGGTTCATACTTTCAAACGTCTCATGGCTCTATTACCACTACTTTCAGAGGAGAGTGAGTATGACTGTCATCCTTCTAAGTGTTTCTTCAGGCATTGGTTCATACTCTCAAATGATCCAGCGTCATATCACCTCTACCTTTAACCTGTGCTATAGTGGAGGTTACTGTGGGTTTCCAATGGTGTTTTTGTGATTCTAGTGATAGTTTAAGAAAGATTATGCTTCCTCAATTGGAAAAATACCTATGAGAACTCAATTAATCATCCCTGTGGCATCTGAAAACAATCCTAATGAGGGAATAAAGTGTTTAGGAGTTTAAGAATACAAACCATAGAAAGTTATAGTTAAGTTTTAGAAGATTTTTCGTAATTCTAGCACCACACGAATCTTCCCTCGCAGCCCAACACACACTGCCCCCCACTAAGGCAACTCAACCCAACCAACCTGAGGGAGGCGGTGATGGAGGACACGATCTGGCCAATCATGCGGTTCAGGTTCTCGTAGGAGGGTCTCTCGATACCAAGATTCCTGCGGCAGATGTCGTAGATAGCTTCGTTGTCCACCATGAAGGCGCAGTCGGAGTGTTCGAGCGTGGTGTGAGTGGTGAGGATGGAGTTATAGGGCTCCACCACAGCAGTACAGATCTGGGGAGGGTAAAGGCAGGTAACTGGGATGTCTGGTTTAACTCTCATTGCTACTCGAAACACAGTTCTTAAATCATAAACCATTCTGAAACACTTCTTCTTGTTCTAAAGTTCCCGGAAGCGTAGATCTGAAGAGGGCAAAGGTAGGTAAATGAGAGGTCTGGTTTAACCGTTTCACTGCTACTAAACACACAGTCCCTCAATTATAAACCATTCTGAAACATTTCTTCTCGTTCTGCGTCTCTCGGCAGTGCTGGTCTGGGGAAGGCAACGTCAGATAACAGGGAGGTCCAATTTAACTCTTTCGCTGGTATTTGATACACTTTTCCTTAATCATGAATCATAATGAAGCGTTTCTTTTTGCCCTACAGAAGAAATAATAATAAAGTATACTAATAACTAAAAGTCGTGTTTCCTGCCGTGAGATTAAGTAATAACTGAAGAGAACTAAACTATTATTCACCTAAGTGTACACAGACAAAATGTACTGAACTTCTAGACAACCCGGTGATAAGAAGGAGCTAAAGAAAACTAAGCTATCATTCACCTCAGTGCACACGAACAAATTAGATGAACTTGTAGACAAAACCTGTGATAAGAAGGAACTAAAGAAAACTAACCTATCATTCACCTCAGTTCACACAAACAAAATATACTGAACCTCTATACAACCCCGGCAAACGAGTAGTACCTGTGGGGCGGGGTACACCGTGAACTGCAGCTTGCTCTTCTTGCCGTAGTCCACAGAGAGGCGCTCCATCAGCAGGGAGGTGAAGCCTGAACCAGTGCCGCCGCCGAAGGAGTGGAAGACGAGGAAGCCCTGCGGGGAAAAAAAAAAATAATAGTTGGAACACTCTTCTACTCAATTTCTTAGGGAGGAGCAATTCATTCTGTACAGCTACATCTTCTGCTCAAGTTTGATTAAATGTTAGGATTTAAGTGTAGAGTATAATTTTGAAAGGCAATACTGACAGAGTGATGGAGTAGTACAAACATTGCTAATTTAAGTGTCTGTAGTTTGATTAATTTGCTCCTTAAAATCGTCTAGGGTTACTCAAATGATGTAGCAAGTGTCATACTATCATTAGCAACAAATGGAATGTTCTACTCGACTTAATTCTTATAGGGAGGAGCAGTTAATTCTTTTACAGCTATGGCCTCTGCTCAAGCTTGATGTGATGTTAGCGTGCAAGTGTAGCGTGTTTTTTTAAAGACAATACTGGTAGCAGGAGTGATGTAGTAGTCCAAATATTTTCTATTCAAGTGTTTGTAGTTTCCCTTTACCTGAACACCAGAGCACTTTTATATTAACAACCCATAAGAGCTTGACGAACCATCTCTGTAACCTTTGGAAAATAGTCCTAATGAAAGAGTAAGGTGAATGCGAGCCTTTACCTGAAGACCGAAGCACTTCTATATTACCAACAGGAAGAACACCAATAAGAACCTGGCTAATCATCTCTGTGGCCTTTTGAAAAGTAGTCCTTATGAAAGAGTAAGGTGTTTAAGAATGGGAGCCTTTACCTGAAGACCGGAACAGGCGTCAGCCATCTTGCGCATCTTGTCCAGCACGAGGTCCACTTGTTCCTTGCCAATGGTGTAGTGGCCGCGAGCGTAGTTGTTGGCAGCGTCCTCCTTGCCGTTGATCAGCTGCTCGGGGTGGAACAGCTGGCGGTAAGGCCCAGAGCGGACAACATCTGAGGAGTGGAAGAGTTTAGGATCATGGACTGTAATGTACCCTTAATATAATAGGCCCTAGTGGAAGTTATTTGCGGTTTTCAAGTGATTCCAGTGATAGTTTAGCAAGGACTTTACATCAACAGAAAAAACCGCCGTGAGTTCCCGATTAATCATCTCTGTGATCTCTGAAAAGCATTTAAGAATACAAGCTTGTACTGGAAGTTATTTGGTGTTTTCAAGGGTGTTTTCATGATTCCGGTGATAGTTTAAAAAGGATTCTGCATTAACAACAGGAAAAAATAAATAAAACCATGAGGACGCGACTAATCATCTCTAGAAGTTCAGGAAAGGAATACACCCAACCTCATTCAACTTAGAAGTTCCAGAAAACTCATCCAAAACTAATTCATCTTAACCCTCTCTGACTAAACGCACAGAACCTCCAGGGTGTCTATCAAACCTAACTCAAGTCACACAAACAACTATACTAGTGTACTTATTTATCAGATATTGATATGCATATTCCGTAGAGTTTAATGAAATACACCATTATCCTGCTTTTGTCTATTGGCTAGGTTTTTCCTCGCTACTTTTTATTCTCTTTTCTATGGTCCCCCTTCCTCTTACCGCCTCTTCTTCATCTCACTTCCGTCGATCTTCCTTTGCATGCCTCACTATACCTCTTACTTCCAAGGTTCTTTTCTTTTTTTTTTCATCTATTTTCAACTATTCCTCTTCTCTTTGTACTTCCTTTTCCACCCCCATAGTAGCCTTCCTCATTCCTTTCGATCTCTCCCCTCCAACCTATTTTTTTCCTCTTATTATTTCTCCATTTCAACCTATCATCTTCCACCCATCCGTTTTCCTTCAATATTTCTTCCTTTCGACCTTTCACCTCCTGTCTATCCCATCCTACTTTCTTTCGACCTACCAGCTTGCATCTATATCCCTTCCCTCACTATTTCTCCCTTCATTCCTCTCCGCTCGTCACCATCAAGCTACCCACTTCCTTCCTTGCCTCTCCGCCACCCTAAACCTTGCGCCGTCACTCACCGACTACCGTGGGCTCCAGGTCAACGTAGATCGCTCTGGGCACGTACTTCCCTCGCCCAGTCTCTTGGAAGAAGGTGGTGTACATGTTCTCCTCAGTAGGGGCGTCCTCAGCTGTGGGGAGAAGAGCGAAGGTGAAATGGAGATGTATGTAGATTATTTCGAAATGTTATAAAGTTTGTTGTTTCTTTTGAGTAATCCGAGTTTAGTTTAGTGAGCAAAATTAAAACCACAAGCTTAAGACTCTAGAGATATTTACTTTAACACTGCTTTTGATGTTATTGGTGTTTAATGAGGTTGTCTCAGGGTAAAAGAAGCGACAAATGGTTGGATTACATGGATTTTATTGTGTGTGTGTGTGTGTGTGTGTGTGTGTGTGTGTGTGTGTGTGTTTTAGGGTTTGTTTATTTGCTTTTTGATTATTTCGTTACTTCTGTTGTTGCTGCTACTACACTGCTGCTGCTGCTGCTACTACTACTACTACTACTACTACTACTACTACTACAACTACTACTACTACTATTACTACTACCAATAATAATAATAATAATAATAATAATGATAATAATAATAATAATAATAATACCAATCATTACCTGAATAAATGAGTCAACAAAGCTACTTCTGCTCACCTAAGTGTCCGTCAGGCTGGATGCCGTGCTCCAGGCAGTACAGCTCCCAGCAGGCATTGCCCATCTGGATTCCGGCCTGCCCGATGTGCACGCTGATGCATTCCCTCTGTGAACAAAAGGAGAGGAAGGTTAGAACTGCACAGCTAGTATTCATTAGTATTGCACCGCTACATGAAACTGTTTCTCAGACAGATGAATGGGATAGACTCAATTGGTGCCGAGTCATTAAGGAGCTTTAAGTGACTAAAATGTGAACAAAAGAAGGTAAGTATTCAACCTTTAGCATTGAACCGCTACTTGAAATAAGAATAGACTCAGTAATCAGGTTGTTGGAGCTGAGCCATTAGATAGTTTTAAAGGACTAAAGTGTGGAAAAAAGGAGTACCGTAGGATTAGTATTCAACCGCTACACTTTTTTTTTCACGTAAAGACACTGGCATAGACTACAGAAATTTAGAAAACTGAAGTTCTTGTGTTCTTATTGCTTAATCACGCCGTTCTTTACTCGTATACACAAGGACATGAGAGAGAGAGAGAGAGACTAGACAGGCATGAGTCAGGACAGGATATGAGTAAAGCCATGAATAAATTACAAAATTCTATGGAAACAACCAAGGCGGAGAAGTTTTGAGGAGAAAATTGGGAGGGAGAAAGAAAATAGGAAAACAAGTGAATGTGGGAATAGGGGGAATGGGGGAATGGGGAAGGGAAGAGGTGATGGAAAGTGCAACCAAATGGAGGACGAGTGAAACTAGAATGACATTTCACAATGTAATCTGAACTTGCTTTCAGACTCTCTTCAGACTCAGAAAGAGAGGAAAGAGGAGGAGAAGGAAAGGAAGAAGAGAGGAGAGAGAAGGAGAAGGAAAAGAATAACGAGGAGAGACGAGAAAGAAAGGAGAAAGAGAAAAGAGAGAGGAGGAGAAGAAAAGGAGAAAGAGAGGAGAGAGGAGGAGAAGGAAAGGAAGAAGAGAGGAGAGAGAAGGAGAAGGAAAAGAATAACGAGGAGAGACGAGAAAGAAAGGAGAAAGAGAAAAGAGAGAGGAGGAGAAGAAAAGGAGAAAGAAAGGAGAGAGGAGGAGAAGAAAAAGGAAAAGATAAGAGAGAGGAGAAAGAAAGGAAAAGAGAGGAGGAGAGAAGGAAGAGAGGGGAGTGGGAGAAAGAAAAGAGGAGAGAGGAGAAAGAGAAAGAAAGTTAAAACAAAGGAAGAGAATTATTAGACTGTCACCTTCAATGGCTCTTTTTTTCATTTACTTTTACTTCTCTTACTCTTCTTACATAAAAAAAAAAAAGTGGGTGTAGTGAGTGAGTGGGAAAGTGAGTGCGTGTAGCGAGTGAGTGCGTGCGTGAATGTCTGTCTGTGAGGCTGCCTGCTTGCCACCACCACCTCTCCTCCCCCTCCCTCCCTCAAGGTGAGTCACGGGTACTCATCAAAAATTCACATGCGTCTGCAAGAGTTTCCCGCCGTGACGCTGATCAATGGCGCTTGTCACTCCGCCACTCAGGTGCGCCAGACCTCACCTGCTCGATCAATTGTTATGTAGGGCAGGCTCTTGTACGTGCACGCCTCAGTCTGCAATTCTAGACGAGTACTTGGGGCTTTTGAGAATGATTATGATGACAATGACGCTCTCACCAATTACAAACTCAGCTTGTTCTTGGCGGGCACATCTGGCTCACACTTTCCTATCGCTACATCTCACCTCCGCCTCTCATCGCACAATAGTAGGTATTAATAGGTGCACGAGTAAAAGATACCAGTGCCTAACACTTATTGAAATGTTGCTTTTAAAAGGCTTGGTATTGCGAATCAAAAGAAACTTGCCTCTAAGAAGTAAAGGCGCCGTGGAAATATAATCCTATCCATTCCAAAAAAGAATAAAACATTACAGCAATGAAAAAAAAAGTTAAATATTCACAGAAATGAGGGACACAAAGCACTGTTTCCGTACTTTATAACCAGTAAGTATATCATGAGTCGACAAAGAGAGTGACTCACGAGAGAAAACACTACGTTTTTTTCTCAACTGACCATCAGGCGTGCAAGTGCAGTGGCCCTCCCCTCTTTCCCATCACCGCCCCAACTCCTCACTGTGTCCCCTCCTCCCCCCGTAACGATAAACCACAATGACGTAAAGGTCAGTTTCCCCTCAAGGCGCCACTCGTAAGGTCGCCAGCCTCCTCCTCGGCCTTTGTGGTTGAGTTACCGAGAAGCAGTGGCTGGGGCTGGCCTGCCACACAGCCACACAGCCACCGGTGGCCACTAAGTGCCAAAGACGTGTGGTCACCTCCAGACATCTCTCAGACACGCAGCCACTCTTGCAGTTATAGTCATTTAGGAAGCATTATCTTAATAGACACACACTCATCACACACTCTTTCCACCAAATACATAATGTGTTCATAATTGTGAGCCTAATATTTTCATGAGAAAATTATCTTTCATGTACGACTGAGAAAACTAACCTTCTATAAGCCTGAGGGATGAAAAGGTAATAAATACTGTGTGTGTGTTAGAGTTCTTTTTACCTGAGGATTAACTCTTTTCTATGGTGTCAGAATAGTTTACCAGTTTTCAGTCTTTTTTTCATGCATTTCTTATACCAGCACGTACATTCCTCTCGTGCGACACGAGAATGGCGTGCGCTACAGTACTGTATATCCATTAAAATACCCATAAAATATCAAGTTTATAGCATTGTTCCATTCAAAGTCCTTTCACTTTATTGTTGCAAGGCAGATGGGTGTGGCGCGGCGGCAGGTGGCGTCTGTAAAGTGTCTGCGGCACGCTATGGGCGGCGACACGTGCAGCGCCACCCTCGTTATGGATGAGAG
>NC_087153.1:18397500-18402500 GCF_035594125.1 Scylla paramamosain
CAATGACGTAAAAACAAGGAAATTTTTTTACCTCGCTTCATCAACTTCATCAATTCCTCTCCTTGAACTGGCTGCCTTGATTCTCTCACTGTTGCATCTCCTGCCATCTTCTACCGCTATTTCCATGGTGACTGCTTCTGTCAACCTACTAACTGCATGTCACCCTCCCTCCCTGCTTCCCTACATCCTTCCCTCTCTCAAGTCCTTCGTCCTCGCTGCACAAGACTTTCTCCTCGTCATTATCTCCACTCTGTACGTCTCGTTAATGCAAGAGTTAATCAGTGTTTTCAGTCTTTTTGTTATTTCACTAGTTAACTCTGTAACTCTCTGCATGTTTGTTTTCTTTCTTCCTTTCTTATTATTCTTCTTACTCTTGTTGTTCTTTTTGTTCTTGTTAATGTTTGTTATTCTTCTAACGAAATTGTTTCATCTCTTTGTAAACCCAACAGCTCTTTGCCTGCTTGCTTTCTTTATTTCTTTAGTTCTTTGTTGTTGTTGTTGTTGTTCTTCTTCTTCTTTTGTTGTTGTTGATATTGTTGTTCTTCTTCATCTTGTAACTTCACCGGGTTCAAGAGGGAAGTATTAACACGTATCTGGAACTAAACTGACATCCGATATGAGGATTAAGCGGCCTTTCCCTTAATTTTTGTGTCCTTGGCCGTTCTCCTTGGGTAAAAGGGCAAAAATTGCTAAACGAGTAAAATGCTTGATTAATTTCTTTCCTTTCTCTCTCTCTCTCTCTCTCTCTCTCTCTCTCTCTCTCTCTCTCTCTCTCTCTCTCTCTCTCTCTCTCTCTCTCTCTCTCTCTCTCTCTCTCTCTCTTTCTTCATAACTCTGGTTCTTTTCCTCATTGTTGTGCCCTTGGCTGACCTCCTTCACGCACGCACACACACACACACACACACACACACACACACACACACACACACACACACACATAAAAAAAAATCACTGAACGACAGCAAGGAATTCGGGTTAAATGTTTGATTTTTTTTTCTCTCTCTCTCTTTTTTTCATGATTCGCACGCAAGAATCTCGTAACGGCATGACACTCACACTGGACTTCACTCCAGGTAGGATGCTGAGGATAACACGTACCTGAATACACAATCACACACACACATACACACACACACACACACACACACACACACACACACACACACACACACACACACACACACACACACACACATACACTACCTGTACTCTTCAGTCTTCTTTTAGTGGGTCTTTTTTCAGTGTTTTTTTTTTTTTTTTTAGTGTGACCTTTGTTTCAGTAGGGCATTTTTCGGTAGGCCTTTTTTCAATGTTTTTTTTTTCTTATCATTTTTTTGTTTTTTCCAGTGAGTTTTTTTTTCAGTAAGCCCTTTATTTCTGCTTTTTTGTAACCTAGCCTAACACACAGACTCATCTCCAATATAATGGAACCTATATTTTGAAACGCTTCGTTCTCTCAGATAGTTAGTTCTCAAAGGCCACAGAGATGATTAGTCTGGTTTCAAAGGCTCTTTTTCCTGTAGAATCCTGTAGAATTATGAAAACACCCTCTAAATTCAGAGCCTGTGCTTTATAACGTTTATAACGTTTTCTCAGAAAATCAGTTTTCAGATGATCAACTAAGTTCCCATGGGTGTTTTTCCTATTAATGATGTAAAATTCTTATTAATCTATCACTAGAATCATAAACACATCCCTGAAAACCTTCCATGTAACTTCCACTAGAGTCTGTTCGAAGCTGTCAAGACTGGGTGGTGAAACGTTTCGGTAATGTGTTGAATCGTATGTTTTAGAACAAGAAACGTTCATTTGCATCCACGCAAACATATGAGGTGTGAACAAAGCATCAATATGATAGACAGCTACCATCATCACCACCACCAACACCACCACCACAACCACCATCACCACCACCAGCATCGACATCATCGTAAAAAAAAAAAGAAAGAGAAGTATGATAAAGAGAAGTGTTCAAATTCTTCTTTCGAAATATTCAAGTAAAAAATGTGAAGGGGAAAAAATACGAGAATCATTGTTGATGTGACGGAAGAAATTGCTAAACTACCACCGCCATCTTTTCTCACTTTTCTTCTTCTTCTCCCTGTCTCCTTATCTCTCCCTCTCCTTCTCTCCCTTCCTCCGTTCCCTTTTTCGGTTTATTTATTTTCTTTATTTTTTTATTTATCTCTGTTTCTTATCCCCCTCTCCTCTTCTCCCTGTCTCTTCATATCTCTCTCTCTCTCTCTCTCTCTCTCTCTCTCTCTCTCTCTCTCTCTCTCTCTCTCTCTCTCTCTCTCTCTCTCTCTCTCTCTTTCTCTCAATTTTTCTCTCACGTTTCTTCTTTATCTTTCTCTATTTCTTTCCTTCAATACTTCTCCCTCTTACTTCACTTCTTATTCATCCCATTCTATTTCTCAACTTTTCCTTCCCCTTCTTCTTTCCCTTTTCTCTCTCTCCATCCTAAACTTCGTTCTTGTTTCTTCATTTTATTTTCCACTTCAACCTTTCCCCTTTCTTGACTTCTTCCCTTGCATCCTCTCCCCTCCTTCTTCTTCCCTTCAGAGTCCCACATTTCATTCCTATCCCTTCATTTCTCCCAATTCCTCTCTTCCGTTCTCTTTTCCTTTCTTTATTTCTTCCTCTTTCTCCTCCATTCTTACTCTCTTTGTGTCATTCTTCATCACTTACTTTTCCTTTCTTTGTTCTTTCTACATTCTCGTCTTCCACTTCGCTCTTCGTTCCTTATTTTCTTTATTTCTTTCTCTTCTTTCTTATTCCTTTTTACTCTCTTATGTCTTTCTACCTGCTTCTCCATTCTCCCCTCCTCTTACCTCTCTCTCTCTCTCTCTCTCTCTCTCTCTCTCTCTCTCTCTCTCTCTCTCTCTCTCTCTCTCTCTCTCTGTGTGTGTGTGTGTGTGTGTGTGTGTGTGTGTGTGTGTGTGTGTGTGTGTGTGTGTCGCCTCTTTAACACGCTAAGGCATTGCGCCATTTGGTCACGTCAAATTGAGCCGTGCCTAGTGTCGCCAGCACAACCTCGGGGACGCCAATGTAACGCTCATGTAACGCTCCGTGACGCTGAGCAGCCGCGGAGAGAGTGGAAAGTGGGTGGAATCACGGGTGGAAGAAAGGAAGGATAACTGGAATTGATAAGGAGGTGGAAAAATCAGGATTGGATACGAGAATCCGTTCTTTTCTTTAACTGTAATTGATTAGCAGGTGGAAAGAGGAAGATTGGATGAGAGTCAGTTTTTTTTTTTTTCCCTCTATTGATAAGGAGGTGGAAAGATCAGGATTGGATGAGTCATTTCTTTTCTCTAACTGGAATTGATAAAAACGTGGAAGGAGGAGGACTGGATATGATAGTCTTTTTGTTTTCTCTTTTTTATTATTTATTTATTTATTTTAATTGCCCTTCAGCCTTCTTTGTTAGTAGTAAGATATGTACAGGGACTGGCACGTGTAAATTTGATGGGTTATTGCAGTTTCCATTGTGTTCTTATATTCTTGGTAACAATAATAATGTAAACTTTTCTCTTTTTTTTTCCCCTGTTTTCAGTGTCCTTCAGCCTCCTTCATGTGCAATAAGATACAGGCACTGTCACGTGTAGATCTAATGGCTTTTTGCAGTTACTCTGTCGTTTTCATGTTTTAAAAGCGATGATATTGTAAACTAATCATCGGATGACTTAAAACGAGTCAAGTTGAGACGCTAAAATGTCTAAGAATACAACCCTTGATACAAACCTGAACATTAATTATAAAACAAAGCAATTATAAACACACTACTACCCATGGGGAACATTTTAGCACACACACACACACACACACACACACACACACACACACACACACACACACACACACACACACACCTGCTCAGCGATAAAGCAATGCTCCACTGACCGCCCATTACAGAAATATCCTCCTTCCTTCCTTTCTTCCTGCCTGCCTTCCTGCCTCGTCCTGTCTCGTCCTCCCTTTCCATCTCACCTCGAGGCGATAAGGGAGCAAAAAGACTGAGAGAAAACGGAGTACCGCGTCGCTTGGCTGGTTTAGTAGACGAGGAGGAACAGTAGAGATTAAATGACCGCAAGATGGAGCGGAAGGAGGGACAGGTGCGCGGAAGACAAGTGCGCATCGTCTTGCGTCGCTGCACACACTCTCTCCCATTAGACAGTTTAATTACGTATCTACCTGACGCAGACACATTCACTCATTCACTTACTCACTCATTCCACGTCTCAGTTACTCAATTTAGTGCTGATTCATTATCTGCTTATCTCCTTTTCCGTCTCTTCCTCCCTTCCTCTCAGACCTCTTTCTTGTTTGCTCGATTCTTCCATTTCAACTTTTCTCTTTCTTGACTTCTCACAGTTCACCCTCATATTCAATCATTCATTTTACTCAGTTACTCATTTCACGTTTCAGTTACTCATTCAGTGCGGTTTCATTCTTTCCTTCTCTCTCTCTCTCTCTCTCTCTCTCTCTCTCTCTCTCTCTCTCTCTCTCTCTCTCTCTCTCTCTCTCTCTCTCTCTCTCTCTCTCTCTCTCTCTCTCTCTCTCTCTCTCTCTCTCTCTCTCACTAAGTTCTTGTTTCCTCCGTTCTCTCCGTTCAACTTTGTAAATAATAACAACGTAAACACCACCACTAAGTGACAACAAAGGGTTCAAGCTATGTACCAACACAGCAACAAAGAATCAAACACAAGATCAGAAGCAATAAAACAGGAAACACTATGACGAATTTGCATTGTCACCACCAACAGCTTAAAAAAATCGTAATAACATCATAATATACCATTTCTCTCCCTTCTCCTTCAATCCTTCGCTCCCTCCCTCACTTCCTCCGTCCCTCCCTCACTTGATCTGTCCTTCCTCCCTTCCTCACACCCACCACCACCACCATCACAGTTACCACGCATATTTACTTCACTAGACATTGTACTGTGGGGAATCCGTGTAAATGATAGCGTAGCGCTAGACACGGCGGCGGAGGAGAC
>NC_087153.1:18407500-18422500 GCF_035594125.1 Scylla paramamosain
CACGAGATGTTAAAAGAAGCAGGAGGTAGCCATGACAGACGTGATCCGTGACCCGCGACGCTCGGCCGTGCGTGCCTGGGAGGACGTGCCCCGCTGCAGCCAGGCCAGACTTCCTCACCTCCCTCGCTGCGCCAATCGCTCATCAACACGATCAGCGGCGCCAAGATGCTATACCTGATCTTCCCTTGGTTCCCGGCTTAACTTTCCTCACTGCTACTCGGCATATCTTTCCCAAGTCACTAGCCATTCTCAGACATTTTGAGACTTCCTTTCCTTCCTCGCTGCGCCAATTGCTCATCCGTAAGGTCAGCGGCGCCAAGATACAATACCTGGTGTTCCTATCCTTGGTCTCTGGCTTAACTTTCTCACTACTACTTGGCATGTCCTTCCTGATTTACTAACCACTCTGAGACACTTCATCTTGTTCCACAGCCACCTCTAAACATTATACCGGGTTGGAATTGCAAAATCACCGGTGCGCCGCTCACTAAGATTAGGATTTTCGTCGAGGTTTTATTGTATTGTGTTTGTTAGTCGGGGTAGCTCTCTCTCTCTCTCTCTCTCTCTCTCTCTCTCTCTCTCTCTCTCTCTCTCTCTCTCTCTCTCTTTAGTTTCCCGTTGAGCGTGAGAAAAGAGAATGATTGGTTGACATTACCTTTCCGCCTTGATGGACTGAGCACACACACACACACACACATACACACGGTTGACATAGTTCTCCTCACTCACTCATTCACTCCTTCACTCACTTGCTCACTCGCTCCACAGTTCCCCGTTATGCATTTCTTCCTCGGATTCATATTTTGCAACACATCACACACGGCGCGTCACATTCTCCACCACAACATCCTCCAATTCTCCGCCACACGCTCACCGTAACACGCACACACACACACACACACACACACACACACACCGTCGCGCCACCCTGCCACTCCTCCACTCCACTCATCCTCCTGATTCCCAACCCACTGGAAATGATTGTTGTGGTTTTACTTCCCTCCTTTAAATCTTCATCCATAATCCACACAGCTACTTCTCCCTCCTCCTTCTCCTCCTCCTATCTTCCTTCTCGTACACATCCACCCTCTCACACCTGAACCCTCTACCCACTTCCACCCACACACGCCTCCACACTACCACCACCACCACCTGCTCGCTCTCCTCCTCTTCCTCCTCTACACTGTCACACTGCATTGAGACATTCCTCTTTCGTTTACTTGTGTTTGTGTTTGTGTTTGTGTTTGTTTATCTGAGCTGCCGTTATGTACTACAAGGTCTTTTATTACCAAGGGAAACACACATACACATACACACAGACATACATACACGCAGACACAAACCTCCATACCTCCTGCCGAAGCTAACAAATCTCGCAACACACAGTTCATCACCTTCACTTGCTTCTCATCTTTACAACACAACCATAACAAGAACCACCTGTCCTCTCTCACTCCTCCCTTCTAGTGGCCAATAACCCCAGCAAGAGAGGCAGATCCCTATAATGCTATGACCCCACCCACCCACATACACACACACACACACACACACACACACACACACACACACACACACACACACATATTTCTCTCCTTATCACCGCTATCTTCTCTCATGCCTGAGTCCCCAAAACACCCTCACCTATATTCCTCCTTGTCACCACTTCGTCATTACATCCACAGCCTCTCCTTGCTTCTCTTATCGTTACTAACTGTCTCGTGTATCCAAGGCTCGTATTCAGAAACGCTTTGCTCTCTTACCACGCCCGTTTTCCAAGGCCGCAGAGATGATTAGCCGGGTTCTCAAGAGTGTTTATCATGTTAACAATGTAGAAATCTTGTTAATCTGTCACTACAACGGTAAAAATGACCTTAGAAACCCGAGTAACTTCAACTAGAAGAGCCTTTTGAAAGTAGCGGAGGTGTAGCGCAGAAGTGTTTCAGAATACAGTCTCCAGGTCTCCCTTCCCGGGCCACCAGCAGGCAAGATTGGGTGACAGACA
Source organism: Scylla paramamosain (assembly GCF_035594125.1). Lineage (NCBI taxonomy): Eukaryota > Metazoa > Arthropoda > Malacostraca > Decapoda > Portunidae > Scylla > Scylla paramamosain. Next base: position 18,409,503 of record NC_087153.1, read on the forward strand.
ATCAGTAAACTCTCGTGACGTATAAACCTCTTGGAGAACCGCTTGACTAAGTCCTCAATAGTCCTCTTCCTCAATCTAGCGTCTCCTTCTCCTCTCCTCCACCTTCTCTCCTCCTCCGCCTCCTTAGATACTCAAGAGGGGGGAGGGGCTGAGGGAACACAGAGGAATGAGCACAAGCTTGTATCCTTACTAACTTAAGCTGGGCCAGTTATTCAGTCCGCTATGGGGGTGGGGGTTTGTTTATAAGTAGTGAACTCAAACGATCTTCAGGTTTGCTACGTTTTCAATGAAGCGCTAAAGTATAAGAAGATTTGTTGGTTCTTGTGTGTGTGTGTGTGTGTGTGTGTGTGTGTGTGTGTGTGTGTGTGTGTGTTTTAATAGAAGACAGCGAAGTAAGGTTAGCTATGTTTTGGTACATTAGTGATTTCTCTCTCTCTCTCTCTCTCTCTCTCTCTCTCTCTCTCTCTCTCTCTCTCTCTCTCTCTCTCTCTCTCTCTCTCTCTCTCTCTCTCTCTCTCTCTCTCTCTCTCTCTCTCTCTCTCTCTCTCTCTCTCTCTCTCAAACTACGGAACTGTCTCCTTCTGTCTCATTCCGTCTCGTCTGTCTACCATGTCCTACTGCCTCGCCTGCCATGCTGTCATAATGTTTCCCACTGTCACACTGCTGCATCACCTGTCATACCATTATCTACCACTATCGTACTGCAGCACCTGTCATACTGTCATACTGTCATTATCTAGTATTGTCTTGACTGTCATACTGTCATACTGCCTCATACTCTCTTCTCTGTCACACCATCTCGTAATTTGTCAACGCATCTCGTCTGTCAGAGTATAAACATGTTGTCTGTCTGTCTGTCTCTTTGTCTGCCTACCTGACCTCGAGCGAGTGGGTCCGAGTCAGTCAGCGGGTGTTTGAGGTCATGTATGATTTGTGCCACTAATTTTGTCTCATGATGTTGTTTGTGCGTCATTTTGTGGCGTGGTGTGCCTCCTTCTTGTCTGTCTGTCTGCCTGCTTGTTCGTCTGTCTCTGTCTGTCTCTCCCTCTCCCTCTTTCTTTTTCCCGTCTCTTCTTTCTCTTCTTTTTGTGACGCGTTATTACGTGAAAGAAAATTTATTTGTACTCTTGTGCTTATTAAGCTTGAAAAATATAACATGATGACGCTTCTATTATAATTGCCTGTCGTAGTAAAAAATAGCAATGATGATGGTAATAATAATAAATGCCACGCGTGGGTACGTAAAGCACACACACACACACACACACACACACACACACACACACACACACACACACACACACTACACGACACAAAAAAATGCAAAAAGTCTGGTGCTTTTTAAGATAGAAATCATTATGTCGCAAGAATAAAAATATGTACATTTAACTCTTATTTTAGCAAGAGGAGGGAGGAGAGAGAGAGTGAGGGGGAGGGACAGAGGGAGAGGAGAGAGTGACGCGGGAGGGGAGAGCAAGTGAGAGAGAGAGTGAGTGGGTGGTGTGTGGGTGGTAGCAAGAAGGGGGAGAAAACCAGAGAGAGAGAGAAAGAGAGAGAGAGAGAGCGTGCGGGTACTGCTCCACTTACATCCACACGACTTGAAAATATCCACATGTTGTGAAACCAAAACATCTCACTTGCATAAATTAAGAGCTTATGACGATACCTTCTGTGTGTGTGTGTGTGTGTGTGTGTGTGTGTGTGTGTGTGTGTGTGAGAGAGAGAGAGAGAGAGAGAGAGAGAGAGAGAGAGAGAGAGAGAGAGAGAGAGAGAGAGAGAGAGAGAGAGGAAGAAGATATAAAGGGGGATGAGGGAGGAAGGGAGGAATAATGATAGACTGAGTGAATGAGGGAGGGAGGGAGAGAAGGGGAAAGGGAGGGTGGGAGAGAGAGGGAGGGAGAGGAGAGGAAAGATGAAAGAGGAGGGTTAGATAATGAAATAACGAGACAATGCTAAGAAAGATAATTTGATGATGTATTTTGATAAATTAAGTGATGGATGGAAGGATGGGACGGGAACAGAGAGAGAGAGAGAGAGAGAGAGAGAGAGAGAGAGAGAGAGAGAGAGAGAGAGAGAGAGAGAGACAGAGAGAGTGTAGGAAGGGTTGATGATAACTACGTACACACAGGACTTCCCATGTACGTACGTAACACACACACACACACAGAGACAAACTAGGCAACCCCCAGACACACACAGACAGACAAACTAGGCAACCCCCAGACGAGACGAAAAGAAAGAAATTACAGTAAGAAGAAGAAGAAGAAGAAGAAGAAGAAATAACAGAAATAACAGTAATACTAGAATAAAATCACCTGAAGGTTAGGTTAGGTGATTACGTAGAGTAAAAGTATCTAATATTAAACAAGGTCTGTCACACGCATGCAAGCTTACACCCATTTTAAACACGAAGGAGGAGGAGGAGGAGGAGGACGAGGAGGAGGAGAAAGTGAACTCTCTCTCTCTCTCTCTCTCTCTCTCTCTCTCTCTCTCTCTCTCTCTCTCTCTCTCTCTCTCTCTCTCTCTCTCTCTCTTTGTGGGATAATTACAAGGCCACTCAGACACACGAGCCAAGGAGAAGCAGCAATAACAAGTGACACATTTCTATATCTTTAAAACTACATAAACACCACCTCTCTCTCTCTCTCTCTCTCTCTCTCTCTCTCTCTCTCTCTCTCTCTCTCTCTCTGGGAAGGTGGAGAGGTGAATAAAGAAGGATAATAAATTAATAAAAGGCATGAACTGGAGTGAGAGAGCATGAATGAGGGGAGAAAGGAGAGAAATAAGAGAGAAATAAGAGAGAAAGATTGTGAAGAAAGGAGATGAGGGACAAAACAGGAGAGAGAAGACAAAGAAATTATTATGAAAAGTGAAAAGAAAATGTAAATGAAAATTAAGAAAGTGCGGAAAGGAAAGAGAGAGAGATAGATAGAGAGAGAGAGAGAGAGAGAGAGAGAGAGAGAGAGAGAGAGAGAGAGAGAGAGAGAGAGAGAGAGAGAGAGAGAGAGAACACGAATAATCATATGAAAGAGAAAAACAGAAGAAAGGAAAACAAAAAAAAACACATACAAGACAGAAGAAGAAAAGAGAAAGAGACAAAGACACAAAGACCAAACAAAAACGAGTGAAAGAGAGAGAGAGAGAGAGAGAGAGAGAGAGAGAGAGAGAGAGAGAGAGAGAGAGAGAGAGAGAGAGAGACAGGACATGACTCACACTTAAAGAGCCAGAAAGAAAATGAGAGTTGGGGTAAGAAGCCAAAGCGAGATAAGTGAGAGAAGGAGGTGGGCGTGGCGTGACCAAGATGCTGTCACCGAGCGATTAGTGAAAAGTGTCGTGACTTTTTACCGATGAAAACTCTCCAGTGGTGGGTGATGATGTGGTGGTGAGGTGGTGGAGGACGGGGAGAAGAAGAGGGGCAAGGACTTTTAGTGATGAGAATGTTTAGTGGTGAGGTGGTGGAAGACAAGGAGAAGAGGATAAATGACATATAGACCAGTATTTTGAAACGTTGTGCTCTCTCACCACAACTGTTTTCAAAGGGCACAAAGATGATTAACCGTGTTCTCAAGAGTGTTTCTCCTATTAGAAATGTAAAAATATTGTCAATCTGTCACTTAAATGGTAAAGAATACGCTTAAAACCTGTGTAACTTCAACTAGAGCCTTTTGAAATTAATGGAGGTGCGGCGCAGAAGTGTTTCAAAATATGCTCCTTAGTAAGACGTGTTAGTGGTGAGGTGAGAGGAGAAACAGAAGGACGAGAATACTCTTTTTAGTGATATAACTCTTTTGGTATGGTGATGTAGTGAAGGAGAAGGGCAGAGATGATTTTTGATGATGGAAGATCTCTCGTGATAATGAAGTCCTAAGATGTAAGACGAAGAAGAGAAAGACGGGGATAATTTTAGTGGTTGTTGTGGTAGTGGTAGTGGTAGTGGTAATGGTAGTGATGAGGTAGTGGAGGACGAGAAGGGGAAAGTAAAGAGTTATCCCTGGTGATGAGTCTCCTGTTGTGGTGATGATCTAGTGATGAAGAGAAGGACGAGGGTGATTTTTATTGCTAAGTCTCCTGGTACAGTGATGATTTAGTAATGACCTGCTGGAGGATGAGGCTGAGGACGACCTGGGAACGTTTAGGACGAGAGGGAGGTGACAGAACGCTGGGAATTAGGATTAGGCGAGATTACCTTGGTTATTTAAACACCAAGTAATCTTCTGGTTCTATGTTTGGGAGGTTTTTGTAACCGAGTAACTGAGTGAGCGACTGACTGACTGACTTACTGACTGACTGGCAACTGATCTTCTTTTATGTTTGGGAGATTTTTTTTTTTTCATAACTAAATAACTGACTGACTGACTAGGTGACTGACTGACTGGCTGAATGACTGACAATTAATCTTCTGGTTCTTCTATATTTGGGTGTTTTCCTAACTAACTGACTGAATGACTGACTAACTAACTACTGACAAACTGATTGACTGACAACAATCTATGCAGAGAGAGAGAGAGAGAGAGAGAGAGAGAGAGAGAGAGAGAGAGAGAGAGAGAGAGAGAGAGAGAGAGAGAGAGAGAGAGAGAGAGAGAGAGAGAGAGAGAGAGAGAGAGAGAGAGAGAGAGAGAGAGAGAGAGAGAGAGAGAGAGAGAGAGAATTAATTTACGAGAACTGTAGTGATGACGTGGGAGACTGTATTAGTGATGGTGATATGGGAGAAGAGTATGGTATGGGATAATGAGATATTGCGATAGAAGAGTCTGGGAACCTGCAGTGGTGGTAGTGATAGTGGTGGTGGTGGTGGTGGTGGTGGTGGTGGTGGTGGTTGTGGTGGTGGTGGTGGGTGATGGTGGTGGTGGTGGTGGTGGGTATTGATAAGTAAGACTGAGAGGTGGATGAATAGAAAGATTTAGTGATGACGTGGAAGGTAGGTTAGTGATGGGGATATGGTGGTGGTGGTGGTGGTGGTGGTGATATATATATATATATATATATATATATATATATATATATATATATATATATATATATATATATATATATATATATATATATATATATATATATATATATATATATATATATATATATATATATATATATATATATATATATATATATATATATATATATATATATATATATATATATATATATATATATATATATATATATATATATATATATATATATATATATATATATATATATATATATATATATATATATATATATATATATATATATATATATATATATATATATATATATATATATATATATATATATATATATATATATATATATATATATATATATATATATATATATATATATATATATATATATATATATATATATATATATATATAGTAGGCGTGTATTAAAGTTTTCTCTTAAAATTAGTGAAATAAATGGGGAGAAATAATGTTTTTTTATTAAAACAGTGTGAAACATACACACACACACACACAGATACACACGCAACAACAACAACAACAACAGCAACAATGTAGTAGTAGTAGTAGTAGTAGTAGTAGTAGTAGTAGTAGTAGTAGTAGTAGTAGTAGTAGTAGCAGCAGCAGCAGCAGCAGTAGCAGTAGTAGAAGTTTCAAAACATCTCAAAACAAGAATTGGCTCTTCTTTAGTATTCCTTTTCTTCTATTATTATCTCTCTGAATTTATTTTTTCCCTTGTATGCTCCCTTGTATATAAAGTAACAGTACTAAGGATTCTGCACGTTCCTTGAGCAGTACCCCACCATCGAGTAATGAAGGACGCAGGCAGCTGGTACTCAAGGGGAAAAGAAAACGAGCTTAAGCAGTGGACGACAAAAAGTCAGCGTTGGTGGTGGAGTTGCACAGGGCGGCGTGACATCATTCCTGTAGCGGGGCAGTGGGCAGTGAGGCGAGGCAGTGTGTTTAACCTTTCACTATCTGATGTATTGCCATTACTTTGTATCTCATTCTCCCAACCTCTAACCTAATGTAATTTAACCTAACCTTTTACTATCTGATGTATTTCCATTACTTGCATCTCATCTCCCCACTTCTTTGTAAATCCCAGGTTCTCTTCAATAAACTGATAAACTGGTAAGCTATGGTGTACCTCTGGTCAATGGTCAGTAGCGGTTCTCCCTTGCTGTCCACCCCTTCTCTCTCTCTCCCCTCCTTCCTTTCTGTTCCCTTTCTGCCTCCATCGTTTGGAGGTTTAATGTAGTGCTTAAATGAAGATGAGTTTATCCGTCTGTGTGACTGCCTCTCTGTTTGTTTTATCTCTCTGTCTGCCTGTGTATGTTTCTTTGCTTGTTTGTCTTTGTCAGTTTCCCTTTCTCTTTCTCAATCAGCCACACGTCTAACAGAGAACTTCCAGCGCCTCAGAACTTCACTCTCAACAGCAGCGTCGAGCAACGGCCGGCAATCTCAGCGTCACTTTCCCCTCAGCTTAAAAATTACCTTGGTTGTAAGCACGATGTTTCTACAAAGCTCTGTTACATAGGCACAAAAAAAAAAAAGTCTGACAATCATGTGAGGTCCTTGAGTATCAGGTTTCTCGACATTGGTCCACGTGATGCTACAAAACTCAACAGCGTGACCACTTAGAGTATTCACTGTGGTCCCTAAAGCTTGGGAAGGTTGCACTATAGTGCAACACTTCTGCGCCGCACCTCCAATACTTTCCATAAGCTTTAGTCTAGTTGAAGTTACACGGGTTTTTAAGTTTTTTTTTTTATGGTTTTAGTGATAGATTAGCAAGATTTCTACATTATTAACATGAAGAAACAGTCTTGAGAACTCGACTAATCATCTCTGTGGCCTTTGAAAATGGTGGTGGTGTAAGTGTGGCTGGTTACTCTGCTTTCCTCTGCCTCTGACCACGAAAGTACCTTGACTTAGAGACTAACCACTGACGACTCCTTCTTTTCAGTGTGGCTCTTTACATGGTTTTCTATAATGATGTTAGTGATAGTAATTTAAGAAAGTCTGCGTAAGAACTGTTGCATCTGAAATGTATTCGAATGTATCGTTCTCTTCTTTTTCTTTCTAACACGGATGTCAGTTGTGACTTGGAAAACTCCCTTAAGGAAATGTCATAGTAGGAAAATTATTGATGTTTTTTCTTTCTCTCTCTCTCTTACCTGTTTGTGTTTTTAATCGTGAGCAAATGGTTCTCTTTTTTTTTTCATTTCTTTCCTGAACTTTCTTAACTAAAATTTTAAATAGCTCCGTTAAAGAAATGTTGCATCTAAGAGTAATTTTTTCTCTTTTCTCTCATTTTTAACAAGGTCAACTGTGAGCAAGCATGTGGTCCCCTCTCTTTCTTTTATTTCTCGAGGTTCTTGACAAAATCACACCACGAAAAAAAAAAAGCGAAAAAAAAATTAAATGTCACGTCAAGAAGTATTTATTTTTTTCTCTCTTTTTTCTTTTCTCTATTTTTTTTTCTTTTCTTCAGTTGTGAGCAAGTAATTTTCTTTTCTATTCCCTTTTTGTGTGTCTGAGCCAAAGCCACGTCTTCACACGCTTTTTTACTTGAAAAGAAAAGAAATGTCAGACTTTAAAATATTAACCTACACATTTTTTTCTCTCTCAATATTATTATTATTATTATTAACAACAATGACAAATGAAATTTTTACAGAAAACTCACTTTCGGTTCAAAACTAGAGGGAGAGAGAGAGAGAGAGAGAGAGAGAGAGAGAGAGAGAGAGAGAGAGAGAGAGAGAGTGAGAGCCACAACAATTCTTTTATGACCATAAACTCAACAACGGTGCTTCTGAAGGAGGAGGAGGAGGAGGAGGAGGATCCCCCCACCTGCATTTCCTTCTTCTCTTCCTGCCTTCCTCCTCTTCTCCTCTCCTAGTCCCATTCTTCCTCCCTTCCTCCCTCCCTGCCTCACTTCGTGTTCCTCGTGTCTTCCCCTTCAACAAATGCACACTCCAATTTTCATTAAACTCATCATTCATTTCCTCTCTCCCCTCTCTCTCTCTCTCTCTCTCTCTCTCTCTCTCTCTCTCTCTCTCTCCTCTCTCCTCTCTCTCTCTCTCTCTCTCTCTCTGATCTCTATTTCTTTTCTTGTCTTCCACACTTCCCCTTCCTTTTGTACCTTACTCACCTAGCCCTCTTGTCTCTGCAAATTATCCTGCTTAAACTTCTACTTTATTTTATTATTAAACAGCCTAACAGGGGCAAAAGGTCTGCTGCTATTTGTTTGATGTTGTTGTTGTTTTTTTTCCTAGTATTTCCTTGTATTCATTCGGCCTTCTACTCTTCCTCCTTCATCTGCTCTTCCTCCTTCGCCAGTCATCACCGCCATTATCGTCAGCGTCATCAACATGTGTTCTGCATGAATCACACACCAACTTAAGGAGATTTCCCGTCACTTGATTGTCTTGTGTGTTCGAGAGTAGGCTGATTTATTTATTTATTTGTTTGTATGTATGTTTGCCGCTATCTCCCTCTTGTTATGCGGGATGAAGGAGGAAGTGTAGGGGAAGGAAGGAGAATGGGGAAGGTGAGGTGGAGGAGGAGGAGGAGGAAGAGCAGGAGGGAAAGGAAAAAGAAGAAGAAGAAGAAGAAGAAGAAGAAGAGGAGGAAGACAACGACGACGACGATGACGAGAACCAACACAATAGCAACAACAACAACAACAACAACAACAACAACAGGAGACCACCACCACTACCACCACCACCACCCCATCACCCCACACACAGAGTAAGCGACATCACCTTTCGAAAACAGTGACGTGACGGACGTGAGCGCAGCGGCAGACCAGTAGCGTCACGTCTCCGGTGTAATGATGGTGCTGGCGGTGGTGGTGATGCGATGGTGCCAAGTCTCAGTGCCACGCCCTCCCCACCTCCCCAGACAGACAACCACATAGACAGACAGACAGACAGACAGACAGACAGACAGCAGCCCAGCCTCCCCATTGGAGTCACTCGGTTGCATCACATCACCTGTTCGGTCTTGGTTTGTTGAGCCCAATTAGATTTTTTCGTGGTTTTGGTAAGGTGCTCGCTCTCTGTGTCTTTGGCCCTCTCTCTCTCTCTCTCTCTCTCTCTCTCTCTCTCTCTCTCTCTCTCTCCTCTCTCTCTCTCTCTACTCTACTCTTACATCTCTCTTTTTTCTTCTTATCCTCGTGTTAACTATTCACATTTTTTTTCAGTACTCTCTCTCTCTCTCTCTCTCTCTCTCTCTCTCTCTCTCTCTCTCTCTCTCTCTCTCTCTCTCTCTCTCTCTCTCTCTCTCTCTCTCTCAGCCAGCAGGAGCGGTAAGGCTGCGCGGCTCGGTGGGCGTCAGCGAGACTCTAACGTTAACTGTGACTTCTTTTTTTTTTTTTTTTTTTGTATCGCTTTCGGAAACCTTCGTGATGTGAACGGAAAGCGCGAGAGTAACGAACCAGAGAACACAACTATTAAAATAAAATTAATTATATGGTGCCAAAACACAAAAATAACTTTAATAATCTTTAATCTAATGTAATTAATCGCACGAAAGTAACGAGCGAGGAGAGAAAAAACAAAAAAAGGTACACGGAAATAGAAAACAAAATAAACAAAAGTCTGATCGACTTAATATTATCAACAGCGTGAAAGAAACAAATATAAAAAAAATAAATTATATGGTTTCAGAAAACAAAAAGCCATGAATATTCCCCCTGTTTACAATATAGAAATCTTAGTAATCTGCCACTAAAGCCACAAAAACACCCTTAAATACACCACGTCACTTCAACTAGAGCCTATTAAAAGTTTAGTCGAGCTGCGGTGCAGTGTTACAGAATACGGCCCATAGCAGGAGAGAAAAACATTGAAAATACTAGGAAAGTATAGACAAAGACTGGAGAAGAGGAGGAGGAGGAGGAGGAGGAGGAGGAGGAGGAGGAGGAGGAGGAGGAGGAGGGTGATGAGGAGCAGAAGCAGGAGGAGGAGAGGAGAAGGGGGAGGATGAAATACGATAATAAAAGAGGCGTCACTCGCAGGATACATAAAGATCATAGGAAGGATGCCAGTCAAGGTTAGCTCAGAACATCAAGTAAAGCAGAAAAAAACATCTTACGACACAAGAGAGAAAGAGAGAGAGAGAGAGATTCTACAACTATGTCTGTCATGCTGGAAGACTGAAAGAACATGGAAGATGGAGACAGAGAGGGAAGGAAGGAGAGAGGGAAAAGAGGAGGAAGGAGATGGAAAAGAATGAGAAGAAGGAGAAGGAGAAGGAGGAGGAGGAGGAGGAGGAGGAGGAGGAGGAGGAGAAGGAAGGAGGCGATTTGTTTTAAGAGTCTGAATGTGTGTAGTTGTGAGAGAGAGAGAGAGAGAGAGAGAGAGAGAGAGAGAGAGAGAGAGAGAGAGAGAGAGAGAGAGAGAGAGAGAGAGAGAGAGAGAGAGGAGGTACGGTACACCATCCGGGAGAATTTCAAGGTCGTTACTACCTGAGAGAGAGAGAGAGAGAGAGAGAGAGAGAGAGAGAGAGAGAGAGAGAGAGGTGTCAACAGTGTGTCATTTCACCTTCATACTCATTAGCGTCCCGTCTTTGTTATCCTCCTCCTTCCTCTCCTCTCCACACACACACACACACACACACACACACACACACACACACACACAGACACACACACACACACACACACACACACTGATACACAAAACACACACGATCCTTGGTCAGTCAACCGCGTCCATTATTTAAGTTGGTTCAAATAATAACATTGATTCTCTCTTATCATTAGACTTCGTTTTTCTTTCTTTCTTTTCTTTCTTTCTTTTTATATATGCAAGGAGAGAGAGAGAGAGAGAGAGAGAGAGAGAGAGAGAGAGAGAGAGAGAGAGAGAGAGAGAGAGAGAGAGAGAGAGAGAGGAGAGAGAGAATGATGATGATGATGATGAGATGATTACTTGCATCCTATGGTATGTTGATACTTCTCAGGGAAACGCCCTTTTTTTTTTCCTGTGCTTTTTGTAGTAAGAGTTCTGCTGAGAGGAGAGAGAGAGAGAGAGAGAGAGAGAGAGAGAGAGAGAGAGAGAGAGAGAGAGACAGAGAGAGAGAGAGAGAGAGAGAGAGAACACTCATGAGACTCGTAAACCTCGTGAACTTTCTTCCCGCCATCCACACAGAATAGTAACAACACCCTACTCCACCACCACCTCCTCCTCCTCCTCCTCCTCCTCCTCCTTCTCCTCCTCCTCCTTCTCATCCTCCTTCTTCCCAAGTGGCCGTGACCCCCGCAGGCAGGCATGCAGTCACACCCCGCGCCTCCCGAAGCCTCCATCAGACGCCACCCCAGCCACGGCAGCTCCTAAGGGGGTGATAACCTCCGGCTGGGGCTGCGGGCGACAACCTTGTGTAGGTAAGAGGCGACGCGAGGCTGTTTGTGGCCTTTAGTCACCAACGCTCTGCTCTCTCATGCACCACGGTTAGTTTCAGTGGCCACAGAGATGATTACCGGGTTCTGAAGACTGATTCTCCTGTTAATAATATATAAATCGTGTTAATCTGCCATTAGAACCGTAAAAAAACACCCTTAAAAAGCCGTGTGTAACATCAAATTGAACGTTTTGAAGTGTTTCGGCATAATGTCTAGTGGTGTGGGGACTGCGGACCGTCAGCGTAGCGCATTTGTAGGCTTAACAAGGCGTGAGACATCTTAACTCGAGTCACTCCCGGCCGTGATTATGATGATTACCTCACTTAGCGGTGGGTTCAGCCTTTGCCATTACCGTCACTCTGGAGACACTGCTGTGAAGTGTGGCTTTGTAAAGATTGTGAGCTAAGGCATGGGGGAAAAATAGGAAAGAGAAGACACGAGAAACTAAATGAATAAGAAAGAAGGGAAATGATGAAAAGTAGACAGAATAGAATGATAGTAAAGAAAATAGGAAAAGTTTGCTAGCTGAAAATTTGGGAAAAAAAACAAGAGAAGAAAAGAAGAAACCAGAAACTAAGTAAACAAGTAAGAAGGGAAATGAAATAACAAAAGAAAAAATGTAAAGAACCGGAGGCAGGAAAAAATAGAAGATTTAAATGGGATAAGATTAAATAAAAAAGAAATTGGAGGCAGAACCGTAGTGAAAACAAGAGAGAAAAGAAGAATAAACGAGAAACAAAAGTAAACAAGAAAGAAGAAAAATGGAGAAGAAGCATCTTTGGAAACCACGCCAACCAACCACCAAGGGAGAGTGTTAACATCACCATAGACAAGACGGCGGAACCTTTGACAGAATGCGGATCGTGAGAAGTTAGAATTCCAATGTAGCTATCAATCCACACACACACGCACACATAGCACCCAGTTCCCGCCCCGAGCTTTCTTTCTCTCTCTTTCTCGGCCAAAAAAGGAAGCGAGAGTGTCGTGGATGAAAGAATGTATGATTTCGCAAGATTCCGTGACTCGGGAACTTGTCATCCTTGAGGGTATCATTTTAATTCTGACCTATTTATTCATGTGACTTTTTCTTTCTGTGTGTCTGGCGGCGTCTGTTTGGCCAGCTGCGGGGAGTGTGCAGTCTAAGTACAGGAGTTGCGTGACCATTGCCTTCCTGTGTTTATGTCTACCCACGAAAGCTTGTTTGGGTTTTCTTAATGCTTTCATTGTTATTTGACATCTTGTAAGAATCAATTAGCAACTTATTTATCTTTTTTTTTCTTTCTTTTTCTTTCTTTTTTTTTTTTTTGTTCTATAGCCACTTCTGAACGTTCCTGAGTTTATATCCATGCACGAGAACTAGTTTGGGTTTTTTCTTAATGCCTCCACTGCTATTTGACATTTCACCACAAACAACCGACACATAATCTTTTATTTCTTGTTCTGCAGCCACTATGAACATTACTCTGGCTGAGCATGAGAAATTCTATGCTTCTAATCTATTTTGCTTTGTTTTTAGTGCTTGTAAAGATTTTCATAATGATTTTAGTGCATTGTTGCATATCACAGTGAAAGAGTTAATGCCTCATACTGGATCATATTCCTTAACGCTTTATTCTCTCATTGGGACTGTTTTCAAA
>NC_087153.1:18425000-18502500 GCF_035594125.1 Scylla paramamosain
TAGCAACAAAAACAGCAGCAACAACAATACAACAACAAAGAGGAAGAAAAGAAAAAGGAGAGAGATAATAACAACAATAATAATAATAACACAGCACTATCATAAAACTTTTCACGAGCGATCGTTGCTTTTCGTCTAAATGTAACAAAATCTTTCGCACTTATTTCGCATGCAACAGACACAAGCCACAAAAAACCTCAGCGCTTTCCGTAATGCTTTTTCTTTCCGTTGCTTTTTAGACGCAGGAAGTTTCCACGCTCGTGTCTCCACTTTTTTGGGCGTCTTGCATTAAATAAACCGTTCAACTTTCCATCCTGCACTCCATGCTTTGTGTGGGGCGTGTGGGAGCCACGAGGCATTGCAATCATCACGTTTACGCTTCAGTAACTCTCAGCTTCCTCCTAAACCTCACTTGTGCGAAATGGTGACAGTTTTCCTACAGGGCACGTCACTTATAACCTAAGCAGTTTTCAGCGTAGAGACGCATTGCCTGCATAAATACAGTACAGTTTCTACGCTTAAATATCAATTCACTTACTCTTCTTACAAGGTTCCAGTTATACATATATATATATATATATATATATATATATATATATATATATATATATATATATATATATATATATATATATATATATATATATATATATATATATATATATATATATATATATATATATATATATATATATATATATATATATATATATATATTATCTCTTACATCAAGAAAGGCATTGATTTCGAGTGCAGTTGTGTTTTCAGAGTAGAGACGCATTTCCTACATAGATATAGTTTATACATATAAAAACATAAAAAGTTACATTTCTTACAGGGTTCAAGTATTCAGGTTACATCCCCTACACCAAGAAAGGCAGTGATTTCGAGTGAAGTTGTGTTTGTCTCGAGGTTCTGACCATGAGTTTGAATAGGACATCTACACGTAAAAATCTACTCAGTCACATTTCCTACAAGGTTCCATTTATATCATATGCCACACCAAGAAAGGCAGTGATTTCGAGTGAAGTTGTGTTTGCCTCTAAGTTTTGACCATGAGTTTGAGCCTAAATAGGAAGAAAAGTCACGTTTCAAACTGCAAGGCGTTTAACAAATATAGACCTGATTTGAAATTGCTACATCTCTACAGCCACGAATAGAATTTTTACCATTAGAAATTGAATTTTACCATTTGTTCCCTGTCTTTTCAAATGGTAAGAGCTCTATTCATTGCCTGTTCGGATTTGCAGAGATATAGCAATTTCAAAACGGATCCACCTGTTTAGACCTCCCCTGTTCTGCACCAATTTGCGATGCGTGACTCCGCCCCGCTCGTGTTCCAGCTTCCTGACCCACAAGCGACGCCTCGGTGTCTCTGCGCACACACAAGGTGCTCTCTTAATGAAGGGAATGCAGAAAAGTTTGCACACACGCACGCAACTTGAGTGGAGAAATTACTGATGGGAACTAATTGCTGAGAAGAGAAAATGTTGATAGAAACTAAACGTTAAGAAGAGAAAATGTTAATAGAAACTAACTAAATGATGGGAAGGGGAAATGGTGATATACGAATATTAACTCACTGCTGAGAAGATAAATTTTGACAGGAACTAAATGTTAAAAAGAGAAAACCTTCACAGGAATAAAAAAAATAAATAAATATAAAAAATAAATAAATAAATAAATAAACAGATTTTGGTAGGACTTAACTGTTTTCGTCCTTTTTTTTTTTCTCTCTCTCTCTCTCTCAAGCAACACACGAGTAGAAATATACAACTGATTCTAGGGAGAGAAACGTTTCTGATGGTTTAACATACCTGTGCACACTTACCAGCAGTAGCCGAATCAGTATTTATTCAATGATTCATTTATCTATTTATTCATTAATTTCATTCATCTATTTCCCTTTGAGTCATCCAACCAGCATTTAACTATTTATCTTCTTTTATTGTACTGATTAAATTTGTTACAAGATAACCTTATCATAATTGTCCTAGCAACATTTTAATCCATGCATCTATTCACTTATCACCGTTGTGTGTGTGTGTGTGGCTCAAGAGAACAGCGGGAACAGAACGTGGCAGGAAAAAGGATGAGAGAGAAGGAAGGAAAGAGGGAGGAAGGAGAGGAGGGAGGGAGGTCACAGTACGTATAGATAGAATAACCGTTTTTGTCAGTATTTTTTCTCCGTGCGGGATAGAAGAGGATGGCAGTCGGCGAGTCAAGGTATCACTAAAAAAAAAAAAAAAGAAAAAAAGCCAAAGAAAACGAGAAGGCTTTGTTTGGGAGTGTGCTATGATAGGTTGGTGAAGGTAATGGGATCAGTATTATTTCTCTCTCTCTCTCTCTCTCTCTCTCTCTCTCTCTCTCTCTCTCTCTCTCTCTCTCTCTCTCTCTTACACAATTGTCTTATTACACACTTCTCCCTCACTTCTTTATCTTACATTTATCATATCGCTACCTCCTCTCCTCCTCCTCTTCCTTCCTCTCCTCCTCCTCCTCCTCCTAATACCCCTCCAGTCCCTCCAGACCCTCCAGCCTCCCACCACACCACACACCACAGCTCCGCCCTACCACACTTCCTCCCTCCAGACCACAGCTATTGTCAGTCTCCTAGTCTCTCAGTCCTGGCCTTCCCTTCTCTATAGATTCTTAGTCGTGTGTCCGTCACTGCGTTACTGCCACAGACCATTACGTTACAACATTACTCTCTTCTTCCTGCTCCTTCTCCTGTTCTTGTTCCTGCTGCTGCTACTTCTACTACTACTATTCTTGTTCTTCACGTTTTTCCTTAAATTTCCTTCTTTCCTCATTTGTTTTCTTCAGTTACACATCTTTCCTTTTCCTTTTCCTTTTTTTCTCGTCATTTGTCTCGCTTTCTTTACTTAACTTTTTTTTTTTATCTCTCTCTCTCTCTGTCTTCTCACGCCCGCCACCACACTGCCAATACACACACACGCGCACACACATACACACACATACACACACACATACACACACACACACACACTGCACCTGTATACCTCTCTACTCAATCATATCTTCTCATACTTTTATCTATTCAATCCACCTCTTCGTCTTGTCCAGTCTTGTTTAGTTGTATTTTTGCTCTTTACTAAAATAATCTACGGTTAACTCAGCATTCTTAAACGTTTCAGCGTCTTATCCCTTATATTTAACACAACCTAGTGGAAGTTTTCATTGTTTTACAAGGGAGTTTTTTGTAATTTCAGTGATAATTCAACCAAAATTCTGCAGAGCAATAGTAAAAAGCACTCATGAGAAACTGGCTAATCATCTCTGTGGCCTTTTAAAAATATTTCCAGTCGAGAGAACGAAGTTTTTTTTTTCTTTTTTTCTTTACGGTTCGTAGTTATTAATGTTTTGACTCAATATATCACCTTATCCTTCTGTTCGCTTGGTTCAGTTCACGTACACCTGAACTGCACACCTTTCTTCATCTAACCAGGTAACATTTGTCACTCTGGTTACGAATCGAGAACACTCCAGAGTCTCTCTCTCTCTCTCTCTCTCTCTCTCTCTCTCTCTCTCTCTCTCTCTCTCTCTCTCTCTCTCTCTCTCTCTCTCTCTCTCTCTCTCTCTCTCTCTCTCTCTCAAGGTGACAGGCTCTCGGATCTACAACTCATTAAGTCATTGTTGAATAATACACGTTGTTTTATCCAAGTGTTTTTTTTTTTTTCACAACAGACCATTACAGTGGAGGAATGAACACATGAACACACACACACACACACACACACACACACAGGTACGGACTAAACTTCCATAACCTCTTAATAACCGATGTATTTAACACGTAATGTTCTTACGTACTAGACTGCCCAAACACCGCAATCCCTAGACATATCACGTACACCTAACACCTCTCTCTCTCTCTCTCTCTCTCTCTCTCTCTCTCTCTCTCTCTCTCTCTCTCTCTCTCTCTCTCTCACACACACACACACATCACGCAACACTTCCCGCTCACCACATCCTGCGGTCTTTCCCCCGTTCTGAAATCTCTCTCTCTCTCTCTCTCTCTCTCTCTCTCTCTCTCTCTCTCTCTCTCTCTCTCTCTCTCTCTCTCTCTGAAACAGGACAGTTCTTTGCCACACTCACGGATCACCCTCCCTATACAGTCATCATCATTATCATCACCATCACCACCACGCCTCGTAACTACCACTATTACTGCTACTACCACCACCACCACCACCACAACCACTATTGCTACTACCACTACCACTACCACTACCACCACCACCACCACTTCCGCAACACACCACCACACTCCGCTGGTCACTAGACACGAAATGTAGTCTGGCTTTGCAGGTAGTGAAGGAGAAAAGGGAGAAAAATGAAAATAGAGAGAGAGAGAGAGAGAGAGTGGGGGGGGAGGTGGAGAGTTAAATCCCTTAATTGTTTTACGAGAAGGTTGCACAGGTGTAGGAAGAGTTACCTGAACCATGTCACGTTTGAATTACACACCTGTGGACTGTAGCTCCCACCACACACACACACACACACACACACACACACACACACACACACACACACACACACACACACAAACGCAAGTGCAGTCGGGTGTGCCTCAGAGCTGCGGACGCTGACCCAGACACAGACTATTGCATTGTAAGACTCTTTGGTTCTTTCAGGGATGTTCATGCTTTTGCTTCACTCCCAGGGGACCTGCAGTAGGTGGCGTCCCCTCTCACACCACAGGACTCCATACTTGTGGCGCCTCTACTATTGCAGTGCTACAATGCCCAAATGTCAAGGAGGTGCTTTGCTTTTCTTACATCACTCACTCCAAACGTTATGAAGTTATCTAATTCTTGTCAAACTTAAGTAAATGAAGATGGATGATGATTTGTGAGTCCCTGATTACGAAAAATGTCATAAATTCAATGGGAAACTCTAATATAAAAAAAAAACAAATATTAACTGGTGTCGTGATACTGAGGAGGATAATCTGAATCGTGAGTCACTGATGATGAAAAATGTCATAAGTTTAATGGGAAGCTTTAATAATATAAGAAAATAAAATATAAAGTGATACTGTAAAGGGTAATCTGAGTCTGATCTTTGACCTTCAGCCTGACACTCACATCACGACCATCACTCTCATCACTCCCACAGGACTACATAAAAACTCTAACCATAAAACTCTCCCGCATGTCATTAGCAGATAACGATATGATACCACGGAACATAATCAGCATTGGTAACAGATTCACAGAGTTCAGTAACCATCCACCGCAGTGACATGATACACATGACCACAAGGGTGACTGCAAGATAAAAAAAAAAAAAATCACGGAAGCTGCAAGGAGCCACTAGACCAACGCATGGCAGTCCCTGGATAGCGAATATATCTATGCCCACTTTCTTATCCATGAATTCATGTAACGTGCAACTCATCTAATCTTCTAAGAGCTGATGCTCGTAATGAGGACACGGAAACAATCAAAATCTTAGAAGCCCCTCAACTCCTCAGCTCTCTTCCTCCCTGCCTGGCCACCTTCTCAAGCCAAGATAATAATATATGTTTATACCTGCTTTTCTTGTTCATGAATTCCTCTAATATGCCTTTTAACCTTCTAATGAAGACAAAGAAAGACTCAATCAAAATCCTAGAAGCTTCTCCACGCCTTATTTCTCTTGTCCCCGCCTGGCTACCTTCTCGAGCCAAGTAGCACGAGCGAGCAGGCATCGAGAAGCATCCGGAGCAGCTTATCCAACCCTCCACTCTCACGACCTAGTTCATGAGTTCCTAATACTATAAATACCTCGTCCTGTCCAGCAGCCCAGCAGACTCCTACCAGCGAATGTCTTCCCCTGTCCCTCCTCTTCCCATTAAGAACAGAGAGAGTAATGGAAGATATAAGAAGTCATCAAGCCTACGTAAAAGATGCCTTCTTATCTCCATCATCTTCATTCGTAAATCTGTTTTGTCTTCTTTTAAAGCTCCGTAATGACTCAGCACTAAATTGCAATGGAACAGTTCAAGTGTAGTTCTTCCAGTTGAAACATAACCTCTGTGACTCATGAACAACAACACCAACCCTTGATAAACTTAAAACCACAGAAACAGCATCATCACACCTCTGGGAGACTCAAGTAGGCAGCCAACACATCAGATTTAAATGGCCCATCCACCCACCCGGCGCCCTTTAAAGTTTAAACTCCCCGGAGTAACAACAGTCACACTCACCATCTTGGCGAGACGGAGTGTGGAAACTGGCGAGGTGACGGCGTGTGCTCACAAACACTGGTTGCTCTTAGCTGAGAGGGACAGCTATCCTCTTTCCAAGTGGCGGTGACTTGACGTATTTCCCGGTTAGTGTCACGTACAGGCTGGCTGGTGCTGAGGGAATCAGTGAGGGAGAGCGTAAAGAGTGAGAAAGCAAGCTTGGTCCCGGTGAAGGCAGCTGAGAGCGCAGATCGACGTGCACGCCACCGATGCTTCACCCAGAATGATCAGCTGGCGACTTCGCCCGACGTTTATATACCCTCCGCTGCTCAGGGTCACGTGACTGCCGCTCCACATCATCAAAAATTCGAGAGAAAAGGTGCAAGACAGGGATATTCCACACCAACACTGTCATTGTTCACCTTGGCTGCCTCACTGGCTTGCTGGCTTGCTGGCTTGCTGGCTTGCTCCTCCGTGACTCACTGTTACAAAGTGTGCGGTGTCTTATCAAGTCTTATCAAGCATTCATCAAAGCGGTTTTATAGATGTGTGAGGTGTTATTTTCTTCTTGAATTTGTTAATCTGTGTATGAATTTTACCATATCTTATTACATGTTAGGTAGGAGAGGTTATCACGTGCGTACTCTCTCTCTCTCTCTCTCTCTCTCTCTCTCTCTCTCTCTCTCTCTCTCTCTCTCTCTCTCTCTCTCTCTCTCTCTCTTGTTTGCCTGTCTGTTTCTATATTTGTCTGCTTGCCAGACTCTCCCTGTTTTTCTCTTTGTCTACCTCTCTGTCAGTCTCCTTCTGTCTGTCTGTCTGTCTGCCTGTCTGTCTGCCTGCCAATCTGCTTCTGTTTTTCTTCTTTTCTGTTTTTTCTTGCATCTTTGCTTGGCTTGTCCGTCTGTCTCTCTTTCTCTGTTTGTCCGTTTGTTTGTCTGTCGGCCTATCTGTTCTTTTTTTTTTTATTTTTGTCTGTCTGACTGCCTTTTTTCATGTTTCTTCCTTATCTTTATCTTCAATTTACTGCCTACCTACTAGCTACAAACACACACACACACATACACACATATTCATTCAAGACATAGCGAGCAGGAAAACGGAGAGAGGCAAATTATATATTGAATCAATTAACTTATATTCTCCCCAAGTATACTGAGTGTGTGTGTGTGTGTGTGTGTGTGTGTGTGTGTGTGTGTGTGTGTGTGTGTGTGCCAGCCTGCCTTGTGCCCAGCCTTGTGTGTGTGCATGTTCAGAGTAAATACAGTTCCTTTTTAATCTCATTAGATCGCCTAGTTACATATATCAAGGTGACAAAAACAGATAGAGTTTTAATGGATGACCCGAGGCAGTCGCGGTCCTGTCCGTCAGCCAATCACTGCCGCCACCCCCGCCTGGCTTTTTGTCTGGCAGGAAGCAGAAAAAGTACTTCGTTCACGGACCAACTGTTTTGTTGTGAAAACTATAAGGCTTTTTGTGGTCGAAACTAACTCTCTCTCTCTCTCTCTCTCTCTCTCTCTCTCTCTCTCTCTCTCTCTCTCTCTCTCTCTCTCTCTCTCTCTCTCTCTCTGACAATCTATCTATCTGTTTGTATGTCTATCTGCCTATTTTTTCTGTATATCTATCTTTTAAACTATCTATCTTTCTATATATCTATCAGCCTATCTACCTATCTGTCTATCTATCTATCTATCTACCTATCCATCTGTCAATCTGTCCATCTATCCAGCGATACATCTGTTTATCTCAGCAGACAATTACATAACATGAGTTTCCTAACATCCCTTCCTATTGCAGTGATGTGCCCGTCACCATCACTGTCTGGCATATACACGTGGACATACACAATAAGGAAAGCGCCTGAGGGAGACAGAAGGTCAAGTAACACGAGAGAATGAATTTGACGGATAAACTCTCATTCCAAACCAACGCTATTCTCTCCTCATTTCGATCTTTACCCCGTACACTCCTCTCTGGATTAGTGTCACTGTGTATCGAGCTAATATCATGCTGTCCCGGAAGACGACAGGCGCTCCTCCACCTGTTGGCTGTCCCTCGTGGGCGGTGGAAGCCCAGAGGCAGCACAGAGGAGCGGCCGCCGAGCCTGACTCACAGCTGCCAACCGCGTGCTCCGGAAACCCACATGAGCTGTCACCAGTGTCACGCCACATCGCCCTCAACCTCGCCTGCCGTGCTGCAGTAACATGCTGGACTAACATCTGAGGAATCTCGAGGGTTTCAGCTCTCAAGTGAGCATTGTTTTGATAAGTACATATGCACCAAAACGTGAGGCGCTTATTGACAAAGATGGGAGGGGCGGTTGATGTGATGGGAGATAATATGTAGGTGCGCATGGTGGCAGCCCTGCGCCGCCCCTCCTCGCCGCCCTATCACTGTCTTCAGGCACAATAATTTCACGTGTGAATATATATAATAACATTCCTTTTTGTTCACCAACCACATATCATTTTAATGGAGCGCCAGATATGTAATCAAATTAGAATCTAAATAGAAAGTGCATGGATTTCTGGCGCCTGCGTGACTGCGGGGAAGAACAACAACGCAAACTCTATTACGGAGACGTTTCGCGGAAGTGCAAGCCAACCCCAACGATCTGTGGCCCTGGGGAGCCGGGAGCCACCCTGAGGCTGCCGCCGCTCACCTGCATACACCGGGGCACTATCTTTTGATGTATGTAGAATTTGAAAGTGTTTGTAGTTTACTTTCTCTACTAAGTTTGAAATCTTTGGAGTTTAATTATGCTACTAAGTTTGAAGTGTTTGGAGTTTACTTATGATACCAGTTGCTTATAACATAACACATACGTAAAGTTGAATAAGGCTTAATATCTTCTTCAACATTAATATATCATTTAAGTTTCAAAAGAAAAGGTACCGAGCAGAACATATTTAGGGACCCGCGCCACTGACCTGCGCTCAAACACTGTAAAATCAATGGAGAATAATGGAAAAAAAGCAAGACGTTTCAGTTATACTCAGGAAAAACTAGTGACCCTTTTTTTTCATTCCGAGCCGTGCATTCACCAATAGTCTACGGCGCGCGCCTGTCATATATCAACAACTGTTCCTGCCTCACGTGCTACTGAGAACATTTCTGGCTGGGGCGCGTCTTTCTCACGTTGGTGTCGCCTTTTAAAAACTGACCCTCACTTCACCAGACACTCGTTCCTAGTGTTCCTTTCGCTTTTATCTTCTAGGAGCAATGACAATGATAACACAGACGACAATAACAACAATAGCAGCAGCAGCAGCAACAACAACTACAGCAATAACAACAACGATAACGACACTACCACCTACTACTACTACTACTACTGCTACTACTACCACCACCACCAGAAATCATGACTCATCTTCAATCACATCTTGCACAACATTCTTGAATCACACGAGAGTGACTGCGGTGCGCAATCCTTTGGTTTCTAGAGAGCCTTGAATGCGTAGCTGTACCTTTAACCACTCTTTATATTCACGTATACTATAATATCCCCATCACATTACGTACTTATAGAAAACGTAATGTTATTTTCCCTTCACCCTTTCATAGCTAGATATTCTTTTCTCATAATCCTTTCACAGCTTTTCAGACACAGTTTCATACTAAAACATGTTAGATACTCCTGCAGTCTTGAAAATATAATATTAATGTTTTATCCTCTCTTTATTCTGTCTGTAAACGTTACGAAAAGACAGTCAGGGTAGTAAAAGAGTTAATAAGGCGAATATATCATCAGATGCCTTAGCTGTGTGTGGTAAGCTCAGAGAGACACAGAGAGCCAGGCGTGAGTCAGGAGAAGGAAGGACATGCCAGTGCAGGGGAGGAGGAAATTGGCAGCGGCGGTGACATACTAGAAGAGGTGGTGGAGGAGAATCCCGCGGCACGCTGCTGCTGTTGCTGTTACTGGTCTGCCTCCGCCCTCTTCCTCAATTAATACTTCCTTACACATGTGTCGAAGAAGAGAGAGAGAGAGAGAGAGAGAGAGAGAGAGAGAGAGAGAGAGAGAGAGAGAGAGAGAGAGATTCTGTGTTTTCAGTCTTATCGCGGTATCTCTTCGGCGTCAATGTACTCTGTTCTTGCCATAAACACGCCATGTAGCACTAATTAGTCCAGGATGAAGGGGGAAGATCAAGGATGTGAGGCAGAAAGCAATACTGCCTCGCGCCTGCCTCGGCAACACAGGGGGGCCGCTACAGTACTGGAAAAACCCGTCTGGATATCTGTTCTGAAGCTCTAGAAATGACTTTCTATATCAATTATTCCAGGATGAGAGAAAGAGAGAGAAGATGCGAGACAGGACATAGTGCATCTGCCTCAGCGACGCACGGGACCACTGGAAGGCTGGAAAACCCGTGTGGATATCGTATCTTAATGACTTTACAACAGTTATTCCGGAATGAGGGAGAGAAAAGATGTGAGGCAGGAAGTTTTAGTATTGCACCTGCCTCGGCAACGCGGGGAGCCGCTAGAACAATGGAACACTGAAATGCTCGTCTAGGTGTCGGATTAGAAGTTCTGGTATTATTTTATTTTTATGTAAGAGGGATAATGGCCTAGGAAAACAAAAAGGACGAGAAAAATTGCCCACTGAGGTGCTAGTTTGTAAAGAAAAGTAAAAAAGGATCATTCAATTTTTTTTTTCTTTTTATGTAGGAGGGACACTGACCAAGGGCAACAAAAATCCAATAAAAAAAAAAATGCCCACTTAAATGCCAGTCCCATAAAAGGGTCCGAAGTGGTAGTCAAAAGTTGAAGGATAAGTATCTTGAAACCTCCCTCTTGAAGGAATTCAGGTCATAGGAAGGTGTAAATACAGAAGCAGGCAGGGAGTTCCAGAGTTTACCAGAGAAAGGGATGAATGATTGAGAATACTGGTTAACTCTTGCGTTAGAAAGGTGGACAGAATCGGGTTGAGAGAAAGAAGAAAGTCTTGTGCAGCGAGGCCGCGGGAGGAGGGGAGGCATGCAGTTAGCAAGATCAGAAGAGCAGTTAGCATGAAAATAGCGGTAGAAGACAGCTAGAGATGCAACATTGCGGCGATGAGAGAGAGGCTGAAGACAGTCATTTAGAGGAGAGGAGTTGATGAGACGAAAAGCTTTTAATTCCACCCTGTCTAGAAGAGCAGTATGAGTGGAACCCCGCCCCCCAGGACATGTGAAGCATACTCCATACATGGACGGATAAAGCCCTTGTACAGAGTTAGCAGTTGGGGGGGGAGGGGGGAGAAAAACTGGCGGAGACGTCTCAGAACACCTAACTTCATAGAAGCTGTTTTAGCTAGAGATGAGATGTGAAGTTTCCAGTTCAGATTATAAGTAAAAGGCACACCGAGGATGTTCAGTGTAGAAGAGGGGGACAGTTGAGTGTCATTGAAGAAGAGGGGATAGTTGTCTGGAAGGTTGTGTTGAGTTGATAGATGGAGGAATTGAGTTTTTGAGGCATTGAACAATACCAAGTTTGCTCTGCCCCAATCAGAAATTTTAGAAAGATCAGAAGTCAAGCGTTCTGTGGCTTTCCTGCGTGAAATGTTTACTTCCTAAAGGGTTGGACGTCTATGAAAAGACGTGGAAAAGTGCAGGGTGGTATCATCAGCGTAGGAGTAGATAGGACAAGAAGTTTGGTTTAGAAGATTGTGATCGCCACTTTCTTAGGGCGATCAGTGCAGGATAATAAGACCCGTTTCACGCTGACTCGATGTATTGATTGAATCGGTCAAAACCTGGGGACGCGAGCAAGTTCTCATAAAGACAAATATGTAATGGTAACTTAACAGTCTCAGCCTTATGGAATAGGTTTATAGATTTACGTTACTGCACACATTGGTAGCTTAACAGTATCAGTCTTACAGAATAAGATTACAAATTGTGCTACTGTAAGCTGTACACTAACAGGACATATATGTTACACTGAGTATGTTGTAGTCAAGACACTCACGTGTTGGCGAGTCATTTAACCCCTGTAGACTGGAGATCACTCTCAATGCGAGACGCTCGTTCACGACGTCCGCTCCCCTCTACAGTATACTTGCTTCTGCCCCAGGGCAGGGCAGAGTTGGGTGTCCCCTACACACGTTTCTTGTGTGGAGTCTTTGAAGTCCTTATCTGACCTCCATTAACACGGCCGAGGCTAAATTCATCAGGTCAGCAAAATATCTTCTCCCTATCCCATCTACTACCATCCTCAGTGTTCTCTCTCTCTCTCTCTCTCTCTCTCTCTCTCTCTCTCTCTGGCAGTAACAAAGATCATTAATGAATAATAAGAAGAGAGTGGGTGACAGGACAGAACCCTGAGGAACACCACTATTAATAGATTTAGGAGAAGAACAGTGACCGTCTACCACAGCAGCAATAGAACGGTCAGAAAGGAAACTTGAGATGAAGTTACAGAGAGAAGGATAGAAGCCGTAGGAGGGTAGTCTGGAAATCAAAGCTTTGTGCCAGACTCTATCAAAAGCTTTTGATATGTCCAAGGCAACAGCAAAAGTTTCACCAAAATCTCTAAAAGAGGATGACCAAGACTCAGTAAGGAAAGCCAGAAGATCACCAGTAGAGCGGCCTTGACGGAACCCATACTGGCGATCAGATAGAAGGTTGTGAAGTGATAGATGTTTAAGAATCTTCCTGTTGAGGATAGATTCAAAAACTTTAGATAGGCAGGAAATTAAAGCAATAGGACGGTAGTTTGAGGGATTAGAACGGTCACCCTTTTTAGGAACAGGCTGAATGTAGGCAAACTTCCAGCAAGAAGGAAAGGTTGATGTTGACAGAAAACTGAAAGAGTTTGACTAGGCAAGGTGCAAGCACGGAGGCACAGTTTCGGAGAACAATAGGAGGGACCCCATCAGGTCCATAAGCCTTCCGAGGGTTTAGGCCAGCAAGGGCATGGAAAACATCATTGCGAAGAATTTTAATAGGTAGCATGAAGTAGTCAGAGGATGGAGGAGAGGGAAGAACAAGCCCAAAATCGTCTAAGATAGAGTCTTTAGCAAAGGTTTGAGCGAAGAGTTCAGCTTTAGAAATAAATGTGATAGCAGTGGTGCCATCTGGTTGAAATAAAGGAGGGAAAGAAGAAGAAGCAAAGTTATTGGAGATATTTTTGGCTAGATGCCAGAAGTCACGAGGAGAGTTAGATCTTGAAAGGTTTTGACACTTTCTGTTCATGAAGGAGTTTTTGGCTAGTTGGAGAACAGACTTGGCATGGTTCCGGACAGAAATATAAAGTGCATGAGATTCTGGTGATAGAAGGCTTAAGTACCTTTTGTGGGCTACCTCTTTATCATGTATAGCACGAGAACAAGCTGTGTTAAACCAAGGTTTGGAAGGTTTAGGTCGAGAAAAAGAGTGAGGAATGTACGCCTCCATGCCAGACACTATCACCTCTGTTATGCGCTCAGCACACGAAGACGGGTCTCTGACACGGAAGCAGTAGTCATTCCAAGGAAAATCAGCAAAATACCTCCTCAGGTCCCCCCAACTAGCAGAGGCAAAACGCCAGAGGCACCTTCGCTTAGGTGGATCCTGAGGAGGGATTGGAGCGATAGGACAAGATACAGATATGAGATTGTGATCGGAGGACCCCAACGGAGAAAGGATGACAGCATAAGCAGAAGGATTAGAGGTCAGGAAAAGGTCAAGAATGTTAGGCGTATCTCCGAGACGGTCAGGAATACGATTGGTGGAATGCAATTGGTGTTGCACCAATTGCTCTAGGTCATGGAGGATAGCAAAGTTGAAGGCTAGTTCACCAGGATGGTCAGTGAAGGGAGAGGAAAGCCAAAGCTGGTGGTGAACATTGAAGTCTCCAAGAATGGAGATCTCTGCAAAAGGGAAGAGGGTCAGAATGTGCTCCACTTTGGAAGTTAAGTAGTCAAAGAATTTCTTATAGTCAGAGGAGTTAGGTGAGAGGTATACAGCACAGATAAATTTAGTTTGAGAGTTACTCTGTAGTCGTAGCCAGATGGTGGAAAACTCGGAAGATTCAAGAGCGTGAGCACGAGAGCAGGTTAAGTCATTGCGCACATAAACGCAACATCCAGCTTTGGATCGAAAATGAGGATAGAGAAAGTAGGAGGGAACAGAAAAGGGGCTACTGTCAGTTGCCTCAGACACCTGAGTTTCAGTGAGGAAAAGAAGATGAGGTTTAGAAGAGGAGAGGTGGTGTTCTACAGATTGAAAATTGGAGGATAAGTGTCTTGAAACCTCACTCTTGAAAGAATTCAAGTTACAGGAAGGAGGAATGTCAACCAGTCGTTCTTCAGCGTTAATACATTGTTTCCAAAGGCGACACAGGGACAAGAGACGAGCATTGTTCTTTGGCCGTCCCTTGAATGCACTCCTGCCAAACTATGCATTCTGGGATGGCTTTGTTTTGGTGCACCGAGACCTTGAGAGGAAGAGGCAGAAATTGCGTGTGTCGTAAGAAATATAACTACGATGGGAAGAAAAATGTGAGATGTAACGCCTCAGAAGACAGACAGGTCGAGAAGTGTGTAACAGAATGACAGGTTAGGAGAGGAATGAGCGTTGAAATCCATCATTATGTTTTAGAAATCTGCCACATTGCTTCAAACTGTCACGTCACGATGGTTTGCATATAGGTGTAGCAATTAACACTATTACTGCTGCTGCTGCTACCACTACTACTACCACTACTACTACTACTACTACTACTACTACTACTACTACTATTACTACTACTACTACTACTACTACTACTACTACTACTACTGCTGCTGCTGCTGCTGCTGCTGCTATTTCTACTACTACTACTACTATACTTTCGACTTTCAGATGCTCCCGTTAGAGGTCGCCACAGTGGATCAACCTTCTCCCACGCGTTCTATTTTCTGCGCCTTCCTCAGCCACACCCATAACCAGAATGTCTTCGTTCACTGCATCCATGAACATTCTCGAGCCCAGTGGAGTCGAAGAATCTGTGTATCTCAAACTATGAAACACATCTGCCAACATCTGCACTCCCTTCAAAATACTCTACATAAGAACATAAGAAATAAGGGAAGCTGCAAGAAGCGACCAGGCTTACACGTGGCAGTCCCTGTATGAAATATACCTACCTATTTCCATCTATTATCCCCATCCATAAACCTGTCTAATCTTCTCTTAAAGCTCTCTAGTGTCCTAGCACTAACAACATGATTACTGAGTCCGTTCCACTCATCTACCACTATATTTGTGAACCAATTTTTTCCTATTTCCTTCCTAAACCTAAATATTTCAAGCTTGAACCCGTTATTTCTTGTTCTACCCTGGTTGCTGATCCTAAGAATTTTGCTTACATCCCCCTTGTTATAACCCTTATACCACTTAAAGACTTCTATCAGGTCCCCTCTTAACCTACGTCTCTCTAAAGAATGTAAATTTATCAACTTCAATCTCGCCTCGTAAGGAATACTCCTCATCCCCTGTATCATTTTAGTCATTCTCCTCTGTACTGATTCTAATAGACCTATATCTTTCCTGTAATGTGGGGACCAGAACTGCACAACGTAGTCTAGATGAGGTCTGACCAGCGCCAAGTATAACTTTAATATTACTTCAGGCCTTCTACTTTTAACACTCCTAAAAATTCATTCTAGTACCCTATTTGCCCTGTTTCTGGCCTTTATGCATTGTTTTCCTAGACGGAGTTCAGAGCTAACTATAACTCATAAATCTTTCTCGAACCCTGTACCTACCAGAGTTTCGTTGTTTAATGTGTACCTACTATGTGGGTTTCCTCTACCTACACTAAGTACTTTGCATTTATTGATATTCAATTGCATTTGCCATCTGTCCGTCCATTCATTCATCTTATTTAAATCTGCCTGCAAGGCGACGGCATCTGATTCGACCTAATTAATCTACCTATCTTTGTGTCATCCGCAAATTTACTAACATCACTACTAATTCCACTATCCAAGTCATTGATATATATTAGAAATAACAATGGCCCTAATACTGATCCCTGTGGCACCCCACTAATTACATGACCCCAATCGGATTTCGAGCCGTTTATTACAACCCTTTGTCGCCTGTCGCTAAGCCATGACCCTATCCAGCCTAACACCTTCCCATCTATCCCGTGTGCCCTAACCTTTAGTCTTTTAGTTAGTTCAACCTCTAGTTGAAGTGATTACAGTTCTAGTGAAAAATTAAGAAAATTTCTATGTTATTAACTGGAGAAACATTCTTGAAAACCCTACTAATCATCTCTGAGGGCTTTGAAAATACTTGTAGTGAGAGAGTAAAGCGTTTCTGAACACGGCCCTTTATCTGGAAGAAACAGCTGGCAAATAGATCACTTCCTGTCTTCTCGGTAAATAAAATATTGTCCTGATAAAATACCGCTCGTCCGTAGGAGAGTGAATTACTGGTGAAATAACGTACAAATAATCTCGAGTGTGGGAGTAGATAAGGCAGGAAATTATTTAAGCCTCTTGACTGATAAAGGTAGATATTAGCACAACAAAATACGTGGCTGGAGAGCGCACCTGTAGGTAGGCGCAGATGGAAACTTGGAGAGGAGCTTGCTGGTTCCCAAAATTAACCACTTGTTTATAGAGTTACATAGAGTTACATAGAAAAACAGGCCACAACAGATCTTACAACCTAAGATTACTAAGGCGATAGTAGAAGAAAAGGACAGAAAAGCAGAAGGTTCTCTCCCCACCCTCCACTCCCTCCGGCATAAGCCGTACAGGAAAAACAGGTCGGAAAGAAATACCTTACGGGATTAGAGGAAAAAAAAAAAAAAAACGAAGGAAATTTTATAGGAAAGAAAGAAAATAGATAAAATGAGGTGCCCACCTTTCCTGAGGGCAAGGAAGTTAATCACTAGCAAACAAACGCTGTTAGCCGCGGATTGCAAGCAAGATGTTTATCAAGACGGCGTTTAAAAGTCTCAGCGGTGTTGCAGTCTATGACGTCCCGAGAAAGCCCATTCCATAGATTTACAACTCGATAGAAAAAATTGTTTTTTGATTCGTGAGAGTTGAAGGCTTTCCCAACAATTTTGCAACCGTTTCCTCGCGTGTAATTTGAAGAGTCTATGGTGAAATATTTACTGCTCTCCATGTTATCAATGCCTTTGATGATTTTAAACGCCTGTATCAAGTCGCCTCTTAGTCTTCTTTGTTATACTGAGGTCTGGTAACACACAGGGCTCTGGGTCACTCCTCTCGTCCTGAGTCATGTCTGTTTTGTTAATTCGTCAGCTTTTAGATACAGGACAAGCTTTAAGACAAACATTTTTCTTGCCTTCCTGACCACAACAAAATATGCCTTTAGTCTAGAGCTCTGGGTCAAACCTTACGTCCTAAGTCATTCTCTTTCGTTAATTCATCTGCTTTCAAATAAAGACAAACTTAAAACAAACATTGTTCTCGCTTTCCTGACCACAACAAAATATACCTTTAGTTTAGGGCTCTGGGTCAGTCGTAACCTCATCCTTGTCACACGAGACTCTTCCTGCCTGCTCTATCTCAGATAACCAGTCTAGGTCAGCCCCCTCTAGTGACCTACTCAGCCTCCTCCTGACTTATCTTATGAAAGCTGCTACCATGTTTAGCACACTTTGATCAATGTGTTGCTTGTATCCACTTGCCATCTACTACATACGCTTGCATTGGAAGTCCCCATTAGTTAATCCGTGAAACACACACACACATACACACACACACACACACACACACACACACGGGTTCGAATCCCGGACGTGGCGAGGCAAATGGGCGAACCTTTTAATGTGTAGCCCCTGTTCACCTGGCAGCAAGTAGGTACGGGAAGTAACCCGAGGGGTTGTGACCTCGCTGTCCCAGTGTGCAGTGTGTCTGGTCTCAGTCCTATCTAAAGATCGGTCACTATGAGCTCTGAGCTCTTTCCGTAGGGGAACGGCTGGTTGGATGACCAGCAGACGACCGTAGGTGAATCACACACACGCACACACACACACACACACAGCTGTCTGTTTTGGGTGTGGTCTCCTACATGAGAACTTCTCCGTGTGGGTGTATCAACAATATATTTATTTTTCCTTTCTAACTGGTAGCTTTAAAATATGAGTCATCCCCTTCAAAAATAAGGCGTAATATTTGTGAAGCAGGAAAGATTACCATATCGCTAACATCTCAATAAACGTCGATTTACAACTTGAAAAGTTGTAGTCCCTGTAAATATATACAAGTTTACAATGCACATTCTTTATAGAAAATGTAATAAAGAAAACGTAAATTTATCGAAGGCTACCTAAAGTAAAGTTGTTTTTTTTTTTTTTTTTTTGTGCAAACCAAACACTCACAGTCATAAAATTGCAATGTGAAGACTCGAGCCGATCGTGGTTTCCTCTAGGGCTCCTGTTTCCTAGATGTAGTATTTGAGTTAAAACATCAGTATGAAACGAGTGAAGCAAAAGATACACGGAACACGAGGCGCTAAGTGATGGTAATTGTTGAGGTGGAAACTTGACATGGCGGCGCAGTTTCTTGAGTTACCAGTGTTCAGATTATTGTCGTCATTATCAGATATTTCACTTACTTTTCCGAAACCTACGCAATGATCGGTAGACACAGCTTTAATAAGTAACATTTCGCTTCATTACGGTGGAGTTACCATTTACTTTGAAACTAGAATGTTGTATTTCTCTTAAATCCCCTGCAACTTCTTTCCTCCTCTCCTTTACCTCCATGCCGCTGAAACTGTGTTATGAGAGTTCTTGCCCAACTTCCTATCGACATATGATTTATAATGCACCGGATGCTGATATAGATAAATATCTTTCCGTGGTGTGTGTGTGTGTGTGTGTGTGTGTGTGTGTGTGTGTTCTTTTCCATTTAAAAACCACACTCTAGGAACATTTTAGTGAACGCAAGACCCTAAACTAATAACAAAAAGGTACTATTGAACCTCACAGCGTGCTTGAAAGCAGGAATGGTAATTAAGCAACAGGCTACTGCAGTTTACATTAAATTTGGACCTCCCGGCACGAGACAAAAGACACGAGGTCCACACTCCGCCTCGCCTCACCCCCGACTCTTCCCGCCCCGCCGAGCCGACAGCAACACTAACACCACACACACACACACACACACACAACACCACGAGTAGATTCCGGTGTCTTCACAACATCGATATATTTGCCTTGACCCACTGCGCAGCTCTCGGGAAGGAAGTACGCTTGAGTGTGCATCTGTTTGCTTATCCTCCTTCCTCCTACCATTATGCAAGGAACGTGTGTGGTCAAGAGAGCGGCGTACAGTACAGCACAGCAGCAGGCATTATTGGCGTGTTCAGTCCGGGCGCGTGGCGACGTTTGGAAGCTGGTTCACGTGAGGCTTCCGAGAGAGAAAAATCCCAGTTCGTGCCACGTGGCGGAAGAGGAAGGATGGGTGCAGGTGTCCTCCCCACACCGCACTGCACCTCTAGCCCCTGCGAGGGTTACAAAGTTGGTGTTTGTACAGTAATGCCACGTCATGTCCTGCTAAGCTCGAGTCGTCTTCCTTAGTCATAGCAACAGCGGCGGATATAGAAGTGATGATTTTTTTTGTCTTGTTTTTGTTTTATTAATTTAGAATAAGATCTTATGTTGCTGCAGGTGTGAGTGCATAGGAGACTGCTCTGTTGCTCCTCCCGGGCTAAATATAGGTGTTCATCATCATGAGTTTACCTGTGTGTGTGTGTGTGTGTGTGTGTGTGTGTGTGTGTGTGTTGGGGAACTAACGTGTTATAAGATGTACTTGCTTGTGTAAGGAAAGGTAATGAATGGGTAGTATGGAGTGATTCATATATTACAAGATGAGGGATATAATTTTTGAAATGCACGTAGTGGTGAAGAGACTAACGATCTGAGCCCTTAAAGATAGGATAACGTCTTCTTATTTTATTTTTTTATTTCATTTCAGTATACATGCAGGTTTTGATAAAAATAAATAGATGTATATATACATAACAACACTTTATTGGAGAGAGAGAGAGAGAGAGAGAGAGAGAGAGAGAGAGAGAGAGAGAGAGAGAGGGAAAAAAAAAAACGATAAGTAAATATGAATTTTCAAGAGGGTACAGTTACATGTTTCACGACGAGGGTGGTAAAGAATGAGAGCGAGAAGATAAAGGGAGAAAGGGAGAGATGCATGTTTGGCCTTGAAAGGAGTTACTAAGAGTATTCACGTAATTTATAGCAACAGCTGCGCTTCTTGGTGGAATATACACACACACACACACCTATCAAACTTCACTACATGTCCCACAACTCTTTAAAAACTGTAACTTCTCTTGTTAAATTGTGGCGATGCAAGTCGAGTCAATCTGAGAGACACCACTGACGGGAACAGGAGCGATGGAGTTGTTTGAATCATTTAGTGCCTGCAGTTAGTTAGTTAGTTGGTTGTACTTTTTCATTTTTTTATCTTAATTCGTATTTCATTTTATTATGAATTTATCTATTTTATCTACTTTTTATTAGTTAATTAATTCACATTTTTTTATTTTATTCATTCACTATTTTTATTTTATTTCATTTATTCACTTATTTATTTACTTCACTATTTATTTAATTATCTATTCCCTTTATTGATTTTCATCTAATTTTCTACAGTGAAGTCATGTACCGGTGGTCACATAACAGGTGTCACATTACCATTAGCAGTCGCAGTGTTAGGTTCTCTGAGGGAGGGAGGGCATGACTGGCGATCATGAGTCAAGCATATGATGCACAAGGCTCTAGTGGTGGCAGTAGTGGTGGTAGTGGCGGTGGTGGTGGGGGGCGAATAACTAAAAGATAATGCTTAATCAACTCCTTCACTGCTGTTCGATCTTTCCCCTCAAATAACCACTAACAACGAGGGATTGACACCATGTATGAGTCTCCTACAGTTGTTTCTATCCCTTGCACCTTCCTCTGACTCGCATCCTTTGCAGTTCTACCCCAATTCCATTTCACTTTGTCTTCCCCTCGATTTTCTTCCCTCAACTGCAGTCTTTTAAATAGTTCTATAGTACAGAAAAGATATAAATAATCATCCCTTTTCTTTTTTTTTTTTTTTTTGTCTCCTTGCAAATTATTATCTTCTAGCGCCCTGAATGTTGACAGAAAGACGATCATTGGGGTAAAAGAATAATACGATACAAAAAGACAGTCCAACTCTAAGGAAAAAGTGCAACTTCCCTCATGTTCTTATGCTCTTTAAATATATGAGGACGTCTTCATAGTGAGGAGCGTTACGTAGCCAGGTACACATCCGGCGACTATCCACAGAATGTCATTGTTATTACCACGGATCAGTACCGACTGTAATAATGATGGATGTATCTGACATTTTCATGTATCAATAGAAATTATTTGCATTTATTATATCCTCAAGCACTGTTTGTGATCATCTTGTTATATTTTCTTTTCTTCTTTTTTTTCTTTTTTTCTTTTCTTTCTTTTTTTTCTTCTTCTTCGTTGTCGTCGTTGTTTTCGTCATCTTTTCCTCCTCCTTTGTTCCTCTTCCTCTTCCTCTTCCTCCTTCTCCTTCTTTTCCTCTTCCTCCTCCTCATTATTATTATTATTGTTATTATTGTTATTATTATTATTATTATTATTATTATTATTATTATTATTATTATTATTATTACAATCATTATTTCGGTTTCTCCCGTTAGGTGTCGCCACAGCGGATCATCCATCTTCTATTTACTATTCCCTCTTGTAATCATCCAAACACAAAAATAAAATCTACTATAGTAGTAATAACAAACCCCTAAGGCTCAGTTCCTCGAATGCCCCTATACTAAACATTGCAATAGTTCACGACGATAGATTTCAGTGGTTATTTTCCTGTAAGTATTCCCGTAAGAAGAAAAAAAATGCATCTAAGTGGTACCGCTGCGCCTTTTAATATCGGCCAGAATGATTGGAGGCGCTACATACTGAAAATTTTGCTCACGTATACACACACACACACACACACACACACACACACACATGAGGTAATAACAAATGGAAGTCATGTAAGTGGAGTAAGGTCACATGGCCCACCTGTTTGGACCAAAGGATCGCATTCCCAAACGTTTCAGCGTCATCGCTCGACTCTTTAAACAAGTAAGGGTTGGAGGGATACGCTATTGGTCCTGTCCACACCAGTACTTGCTGGTTCCATTGACCCGCCACCTTGATAAGTCGCAGCCTCATCAGGGACTGGCCGTAAATTAAACCGTGCTTCCCACTCTGATTGGAGAAAGAGAGAGAGAGAGAGAGAGAGAGAGAGAGAGAGAGAGAGAGAGAGAGAGAGATTACTGTTCTTGGCCTCAGTGTTCCTCTCTGTTTCATTGCCCTTTGAGCATATGGTGGAGAGTATAGGTCTATTAGAATCAGTACAAAGCAGAGCAACTAAAAGGATGCAGGGGATGATGAGTATTCCGTAGAGTGAAACTTTTAACTTTACATTCCTTGGAGAGGCGTAGGTTAAGAGGGCCTGGTAGGGGTCTTTAAGTGGTATAGGGGGATATAACAAGGGTAACATAAGCAAAATTCTCATAATCAGTAATCAAAATTGGTAATCAGTTGTAACACACTAGTGAAAACTATTGTGTTTTTAAGGGTGGTTTCATGATTCTGGTGATGATTTAACATAGATTATATATCATTAATGCGAAAAACACCCGTGAGAACTCTGTTAATTATTTATGTGGCTTTCTAAAAGAGGTTGAGTAGAGTTGAAATGTCTGAGGAAATGTGTATGTATGAACTGAATGAAAACGGGAAATTGTGAATAACGATGGTATTGAAAAGGAGTTGGCTGATCGACGGTTTAGGCATGTAGAGTTAAGAGCGACTGGTGAAGAACACTGGATCTGATATGAGAGGTTTAAGGTCAGTGAGATCAGAAAAAATATTTAATGCACGGGGTAGAGATCGATATGCAAGCAGGAGGTCTGTGAACCAAGGGAGAGTGGTTGTACGTGTTAGTAAAAGTCAAACGTGGCAGCATACCCTGAAGGTGCGCATGTCCTAAGCGCTCATCGCCATCTCATTCGCCTGTGGTGGATAATATCCCTTATTAGTCCCAGGGTACAGGACTACTGTGACATCCAGGTGTCCACAATTTAGTTTCCTTAAGTTTTTCCAGGTACTCATTTACCGAAGGAAAGGATGAAGAGTTGGGTGAGCAGCTGCTGTGCGCCAGCATTCCCACCCTGGATTTGAACAGATGCCCGAGGATTTGTAACCAGACGCGCCAACTGTTCACAGGGACCAATGGAAATCAGTTGTGAATGTTTAAATGTAACGTGGTATCAAGGCTTCTAAGAAAGGTTCACCTGCATTTACTGTGATCAGCTGCGTGCTCGGGTGAGGTGCAGAAGAGGGGATAGTGTAGCAGGGATAAATAAGTTTTGCTGTGAGGCCTTGATCCTGAAAGACATATATGTGCTGAACAACTCACCTCGCACAATAAATTTGGTGAGGATGTTTAGAGCCAAAGGCCTAGGTCACATTCCCTCCGTTTTGCTGTCCGTTTGCCACCTTCTACTACAGCCGCCAGTTACTCCACGGACACGACGTCCGAATCAGAGAAGAATCGAGGAAGTGGTATAGCTGTCACGGCCATTACCTCCTGGTGGTCTCATATGAGATCACTTAAAAATTAACAGATTTCGTAATTATCTGTCTATATATACGCATATCTAACCTTCATGCTATATCTATTAGGTATATTTCTCTGATATCCACATGAGATTTTAAAAATTTTCGCTTTAAATTAATTGATATACAAGCTTGAAAATATCAAAATTGTACTCTTGAGAACTGTTAATATAAAAGTACGAAAATAAATCATGCTAAACTACAATTAGAAGATAATATCATATAGTACATGTTGAAGTAACATACATAAAACATTTGAATGCTTGAAAACACCAGTAAATGTAATATTATGAAAATAGCAGGCTATAAAAGTTGCTGATCTCGTATGAGATCATTGGGAGGAAGTGATTACACAGGTCACAACATGTTTACTGTTGCACACCGGATAGCTGAGCGTGGGTGCTTGCACAGACGTGTTGTATTGAACATGCTAGATGTCATAGAAGAACCGCAATCAAATAGTGTCTTCTTTGACAACCTATTTACTGGATATGAGTTACTGGTTCATCTTCGCGAGCTCGGCTTTCAAGCAACTGGAACTATGCGTGAGAACAGGCTGAAAAAATGTCCTTTGATGGAAGCAAAAGAAATGAAAAAGCAAAAAAGAGGAACATGCAGCTCTAGATTTGATATCAATGATGAAATTCTATTTGTAAGGTGGCTTGATAATACATGTGTCACTATTGGAACTAATTATGACACGGTGGAATCTCTTCAAAAAGTGAAACGTTATTTGAAGGAATGTAAAGCAAAGGATACAGTTTCATAACCTCATGTCTTCAAAAATTACAGCGCATACATGGGAGGTGTCGATAAACATGATTGGTGGATTAGCAAATATGCAACAACAATCAGAGCAAAAAAGTGGTATTGGCCCATCTTCATTCGAATTGTGGACATGGCAGTTGTGAATGCACATATCATATATAACTTGCTATGTAGCGACGATGAAAACTCAGCCATCAAAATGGATTTACTTTCATTTAGAAGAGCAATTTGCCGATCATATTTGAAAATTCCTACGAACAGGCAACAACCTGGTAGGAAGCACAGCTGTCCAGCACCTTCACAAATTCCTCGTGAGGTTCGTTTTGATTGCAAAGGACACATAATAATGAAACGAAGTGAACAAAGGTGATGCCAGAACAAGCCATGCACTGCCAGACCGAGGACGTATTGTTCCAAATGCGCAGTCACTCTATGCGTTACCTGTTTCTCTTCTTATCATAAGTACAATGGCTGAGCATAAAAGTGACTATAATAACTAAAGCTGTGCAGTCACAATATGTGTAAACCGTTTCATAATTAAAAAGGACAAACGTAGCATTACTTCATATTACTTATTTTTGTATAGCTGTATAGCTAACTTTCCTTTTTGAAAATAATATATTTTTTGTTTTATGAAAATTTTATAATTACATGTTTTATTCTGCTTTAAAAATAAAGCGTTTATGGTTATATACTCGTATATATATATATATATATATATATATATATATATATATATATATATATATATATATATATATATATATATATATATATATATATATCTTTTTATTCATCCATTTTTCCATATAGAATGAGTAGTTTTGAAGACCGGAAATAGAGATTACATTTTGAGATATACTATAGTCATTGCAACTGTATCCTCCCAGTGATCTCATATGAGATCACCTAATATCTCGCTTATTTCTATTTGAAATGTAATTCTGACTATTTCATCGTGTTTCTCACGCTTTTTTACCATAGGTATCCAAGTTTCATAAAAAAAATTAAAGTGGTTAAAATTATGGGAGGTAATGAGTTAAACACAAGTTTTTACCTGTCTCACTGTGACTTGAACACTTCTGTTATACTGTCTACACATACTAAGGAGGTACGTAGGAAGAATTTTGTTGCAAGTCGTCAAAAGCTGCTGGAATTATTCTATATGTCCCATGGAATGTTTCTGAATCTACCATCTTTTCTATCGCCATAAGCATTCAGTATTCACTTCATGGCATTCACTTGTATGATGCTACATTGATAAGATCTCACGTTGAACCCATCGATGAGAGGGCAGGATTATTATTTTTTTTTTTTTTTTTTTTTTGTCTATCAACTCCATTTTGCAATTCAATTTTTTTTTTTTTCATTTGAGGTAGAGGAGCCTTGAAAATATTTAGTGTCCAAAACTGCAATAGTTTATATATATATATATATATATATATATATATATATATATATATATATATATATATATATATATATATATATATATATATATATATATATATATAAGAGATTAAGGTTTGCTACTTGCAACTAACTTGTGTATTACAGGGCATGAGCACCAGCCAGTTCAGGATTTCTAACTGAGAAAAAGATCCTGGAATCATAACTTTTTCCCAACAGAGTTTTCAACATTGAAGTTCAGTGCAATAAGATATAAGACAAGTTCCCCTTGAGTTCATGATGCATACAGCTCCTTGTTACCTTAAAGCAGATAAAAAGGCGAGACCTGGAGCTGGAGTTACACCGCCACTTAAGACCTCTGGAGATCACTGACATCATGATGAGTGGTGGCAGTGATGGGAGCCCGAATGCTCGAGCAGCTTAATAAGTATGATCCTCCTAGCCAGTATTCATACCCTGTGGTCCTGTTGTCCGTTAAAATAGACATACTTCATCGTCTTCCAACTAACTTTCAATCCTTCTTCCTATGCTCTTCTCCAGGTTGCCAACTTTCAGTACTATCCACCTTCCCTCACTGAACAAAACCATGTACTCGTAATTCCCAAGTAGCATCCGCCCGGTGGTTTCTCTCTTTAAATATTTATAATATTATGATATTTACTTAATTTGAGCAATTATAGACTATTTTGATGAATAAAAATAAAACATTAGGCACTGAAAGATATTATCAATTCAACTAGTCCTTTGCTGTCTTTTCCATCTTCCACAGTTATACTTTAAACTTGCGCCAGACGATTTTATTAAGCTGAAGGAGAACCCATGATATTCAAAGGATTAATCTTTCTTTACTATCACATCCACTAAGGAAATGAAAAGATATGAGCTCAAGTAAAACTTCTTGCAAAGGTACACCCTCACTGCCAACTCCTTCATCACTGCTACGCTTCTCCCCACCCCCGTTTTTGAGTCCTCTTACATATCCTGGACTGTCTGTATATTTCTGTTGTTCCTATCATCCTTATAATTTTCCCAGTGTAGTGCCCTCTCATGAAGTTTGAAAGACCATGATGAAGAGTACTCACATATTCTGGACCCACTTATAACAAGACTCTAGTGTATTTCAAATATATCCCATTGAGTTTTATTTGATCTTTAAACGTTGCTTCCCAGGTCCTAAGTATTTCCATGTCAATTTTTCATCAAATTTTATATTGCGGACTTAAGGATCGGTTTCATTGGTTGGTTGATTGGTTGATTGACTAATTGATTGATTGATTTCATTTTGGCGCTGTAACGACGAGGTCATATGTTTGTTTTAAGCGTGATTAGCCCACGAAGCTGATAGACATTAAACCCTTCAGTGGAAAGCAAGAGGTGGCGCGCTGAACCCACTCCAAACCCCGCCATCACAGAGAGGCATCTGGGTGGGGTGAGCTGAAACGCTTTGAGGCTGTAAACACCAGCAGATATACTGCATAGTACTGCTAAAGGTTAACACCTAGAATTTAATTAAACTAGATAATTATCTCCAGTTCACCTGACTATTTGGCCATTTAAGAAGATGCATATACTGTCTTTTATGTACTACAATATATATATATATATATATATATATATATATATATATATATATATATATATATATATATATATATATATATATATATATATATATATATATATATATATATATATATATATATATATATATATATATATATATATATATATATATATATATATATATATATATATATATATATATTAGACTGAAAGATATTTTTGTACACTTTATAAGACCATGCTTGAGAACTTGACTCACTCACAGTTGCATAAAAATAGATGTACATTTTTTTTTTTTTTTTTTTTTCAGAACGTGAGAGGCAGCATGTGTTGGGGGAGACTGGCATTCAAGTCCCTATACCACCATACAAATCATACAACATCACAAAAGATGTTTTCGAACTACAGTACAATCACAATAGCTATTCTTTCTTTGGAGGAAGGAGAACATAAAAAAATAAATAAATTAATAAATCAGACTTTCTTATATTTACGAAGTTGGATTATCATTTCTTGGAGGGCGCTGTGGTATTGATCGAGTTGTTTCGTTGTATCTTGGCCGCACTTTAAGAGACTTCTGAAAGACTGTCGACGGTAACTGGAAGGAGAGAGACCTATGAATGCCTACGTATATATTATAACACTTCTGCCTGATCTGCCCTGTTTTTCCCATCACCCCCTGTTCTGTCCTGTCTTTCACACCTAAATATACTGCATCAAAAATCTTAGGTCAGTCAATACATTTAATTTACACATTCCTATATATCTTTGTATATGAACGTATTAATTTTCATTTCCAGCTGTCACTGTTGCTGATGTACTAAAGAACAGCTGCTTATCATCGACCAGTAATGCTGTCCCAAGAGTTTTTTTTGTACTACTACTA
Organism: Scylla paramamosain; assembly: GCF_035594125.1. Lineage (NCBI taxonomy): Eukaryota > Metazoa > Arthropoda > Malacostraca > Decapoda > Portunidae > Scylla > Scylla paramamosain. The sequence goes on from NC_087153.1 coordinate 18,453,455, forward strand.
CTACTACTACTACTACTACTCTCTCTCTCTCTCTCTCTCTCTCTCTCTCTCTCTCTCTCTCTCTCTCTCTCTCTCTCTCTCTCTCCAGCCTGTTCATCTACTCTTCCATCTCCTCGAAAATAGATGAATAAATAAATAGGTAACTCTCTCATCTTTCCTCCTCTTGTTAACAGATCACCGAGTCTCCTCCGAAATTCTTATGTAAATAGCTACACATGCAATTTTAGCATCTTTCATTCAGTCCACCCACTCGCTCGGACCTCCTCTCCTTGAACAAAAAGTGGGCGTGTTCTACGTATTCTCCTCTTAGTTTTTGTTTTTACCAATACCTGCCTCCCTCTGCACACACACACACACACACACACACACACACACACACACACACACACACACACACACACACACAGAGAGAGAGAGAGAGAGAGAGAGAGAGAGAGAGAGAGAGAGAGAGAGAGAGCAAATAAAAAACGGAAGCCTCATGAATTATACGTTTGGGAATAGGAGACGACTCAAAGAGGAGCCGAGGAGGACGAGGGTAACTAAAGAAAACACGAAAATATGAGCCAGAGATGTTTTTTTTAATAATATATTTCTTATCATTAATCGCAAAGCTGAGAGACGGTATGATGATTTAAAGAGTTGCAAAGAATTAACCATTATCTCTCTCTCTCTCTCTCTCTCTCTCTCTCTCTCTCTCTCTCTCTCTCTCTCTCTCTCTCTCTCTCTGGGGGGGACGAAAGACATCAGTTAATCTTGTAGACATTCAATTAGTATTCTTTTATGTGGAATGCATTTGTTGAAATGTAAATTTAGTCGCCTAGTTAGAAATGAAGAAATATGTTAACCACCCCACATGTTTACCCTGCTGAAGAATTAGATAGACCTGCTGGTTATGTATGCTGATTGATGAGAGAGAGAGAGAGAGAGAGAGAGAGAGAGAGAGAGAGAGAGAGAGAGAGAGAGAGAGTGTGTGTGTGGTAGCTCTTCAAGGGCCGGAGGAGGTTCGCTTCTCCCGGATGGCAATAGATGGCGTTGACGCGGTGGCCGATACTCCAGTCAGTCTGTGATGCTCGTGTCGTCTGCGAGAATACAACCTTCATTCATGTAGATATTCGCATGTCTTCAGCATAAACATACATGCCACAGTACTGGTGATAAATAAACGTATCCCTCACTGGAGAGAGAAAGATTATAACAGCAAACGTTTGCCTCCGAGGGTGAAGCTGACAGGCTGGTCACGCACCGCTCCGTAGCCAACCAGAAATCATGATAGCCGAGGGAGAAATGAAGAGTACGAGAAGAGTAACACATATTCTGACACTGTTTCCTGTTTAGACTAAATTAATTAAGTGGGCTAGTATTGTGGCAATAAGGTAAATAGGCGAGGAAGTCGACAGCCAGTGTTAGAGGGAGAGGGGGAGGAGGCGTGGCTGGAGAAGGCGAGGTGGCGAGCAGCCAGCGTGGCATTGCTCCCCTTATACTGATTTTCCTTGCTGCAGAGGACATCCCAGCTTATCTACTGTGAAGGTAGTAGTGCTGTGTAATTCCCTATATCCTCTTTACCATATACCAGCCACAGGCTTGTGAGTTAGAAGATATCAAGGCCATGTGTAAAAATATATCACCAGGGGTGAGGCCTAACGTAAGCTTCCTCAAGCCCTGCGGCTGTGTATGGAACCCTGTCACTCCCGGTGCTCCCACCCACCTCTAATATTCCACGTGTGACATCCAAATTAAATGAACACCTAGGCAAACACCCCTCCCTCCGTAATGGCGTTTATGCCGAAGTGGGCTTTTATTCACTGTTGGCATCTTCTTCGCTAGAGTTGCCGGCATCATGGGTACATGTATTATTTTCTCAGCGGGATGTCGTCTCCGTGTGTTAACTCTCCGTGCACGCGGATAGCAAGCAGGGATGATAAAGCCTGTAAAATCGCCACAAGATCGTCCCACGACGCGATAAACATGAGAGGGGGAGAACATGGTAACATCCACCCACCAGCACCACTAGCCCCCCTCCACACTGCCTCCACTTACTGGGGGAGTTAATACGTGCAAGACGGTTTATCATACCCAGTGTTAAACTAGCGAGAGGAACTGAAAGATGGATACGAGAGAAAATTACGTGGGCAAAGAGAGAGAGAGAGAGAGAGAGAGAGAGAGTCTAGTGGAGATGCATATAGTACCGTAATGTGCTTAATGTTAATACCATTCAAGATGGCATGTTACAGCTAGGATTATACAGAGACGGAGAGAATGGAGGAGATAAGTGAGAGATTAAAGGTGCAGAGAGAGAGAGAGAGAGAGAGAGAGAGGGGGGGGGAGGGAGGAGGGAGTCGAGTGCTGTTGAATAAATGACCTAATTTATCGAGTGTAAACGAAAAAAAGAAACGTGGAAGACAAGCATACAGAACCTTGCATAGAGATGGGTGAGTGTGGCCTGACTGCAAGCTTGTGGTGGAGTCTGTTGTGTGAGGCTGGGACTGGGAGGAGCACCACGGTAGGAGTCTGTCCCTGGTGATAGAAGGCGTGAGAACATGGAAAATGGAAGACGGGCTAGCTTAGGTGAAGCTCAAGTAATGTGTTTGTTTATCCTTGTATTTTCACAGGATTGCATGGTTATACTCTCTCTCTCTCTCTCTCTCTCTCTCTCTCTCTCTCTCTCTCTCTCTCTCTCTCTCTCTCTCTCTCTCTCTCTCTCTCTCTCTCTAGATCTAGATCTAGATCTATGTTATAGTTTGCACTCACTACACACTTCCTTTAGTCTTCCAACAGATCTATTGCTCTATTCGGAGAGCTATTTCTCCATTTTTTTCAACTTCTTTTGTTCAGTGTGTGTGTGTGTGTGTGTGTGTGTGTGTGTGTGTGTTAGACAAAATATATAGAGCCAATCCAGCGAGGAATATTGTCTGGGTTATTATCATTATTTGTTTCTTAATGAATTATGCTGTTCTTTCTTATATTTCGTTACTTAAGTTATGATTGTTGTACTCAGGATGAATTATGTATAGTTGAGATGTAACTTAAAGTGCAAGAAACTTTGAAGAACTGAGTTAACATGAGAGAGAGAGAGAGAGAGAGAGAGAGAGAGAGAGAGAGAGAGAGAGAGAGAGAGAGAGAGAGAGAGAGATTGTATTAAATGACGAAAGGGAAAAACCAGACAGAAAACTAAATACGTGGATCAATATAATTATATTCACTGTAGTAAATATGGAAAACTTATGATACATAAAGGCAATTATAAGCTATTCATGACACTAGGAAATACAAATAAATAAACAGAAACCAGAGAAAAATAACTATGAATTCAGGAACCAAATTTAAGAATTTTATTGCTCTTCCTTTTCAATTCGAAACACAACATTATGCACCACAGCTTCATATGACAGGCAATATTAATTTCTTAGGCGCCATCCATCCTTCGTTATCTTCTATGCATGCTCATCACTTCGTTCTCATAGGTAGGAAGGGTAACCGAAGGGAAAGTTCTTTCTAAAGCCAGTCAAGGGATACACGTCTTGTAGGTAAAAAAATCTTGATAGTTTATTTCCGGCATCATGTGGTACAATTAGCTTTCCTTCTCCGCACTACTGTGCATCACTTGGTCGTTCTCTTAGGTAGAAAGGGTGGCCAAAGGGAACGTTCTTTCTAAAGCCAAGGGATACATCTTATAGGTAAAAGAAAAAAAATAAATAGATAAAAAAATCCGCTTAACCCCATCCCGTGGTACAATCAGCTTCCCTTCTCATTATTGTGCACCACTTGATCGTTCTCGTAGGTAGAAAGGATAACCAGAAGGAACGTTCCTCCTATAGCCAATCGTACTTAATTTTTTTTTTTATCTTACTTTGTAAGATAAAAATCTGCTTGATCATGGAGTCCAAACAGCTCCCCTTCTCTGTGCATCACTTCGTAGTCTTCACTGGAAGAAAGGGCAACCGTTCTTTCTACAGCCAGCAAAGGAACACACTTGCACGTTCAGATCTGCATGATTTTTTTTTTCTGCATCAGGTGGTGCAATCATTTTCTAGGGGAGGCATTTCAATAACTTAGAAAAAAAGATAATCCCAAAATAAGAGCATTCTGGGAGGTTTTTTTTTTCTAACACACTCAAGGGGAAATAAGGACATTAGAATATCATGCAGTGGTGCAACAAAGGAAGGCTCAAAATATAGTACGTGGTCTCACAGAACCTGGTGTCTCCAATGTTTTCCTCCTCTATCCATCCCCACATGGCCATCATGGCTAACGTATACTGGGGTCATTGTATTCAATGTGACATTGTATTCATTGTGACACCAGACTGCTCCTGACCTCTGCTTGTGCTGTACCTTCCGATACTCAGCTATGACCCGACAAACGCCGCCCCTCACTAGCACACTAATGCTTATAAAAATCGAACTTTTTTCCTTGTTGTTACCCTGAGCCAGAGTTCCTCCTACATTAAAAAAAAAAAAAAAAAAAAAAATACATATATATATATATATATATATATATATATATATATATATATATATATATATATATATATATATATATATATATATATATATATATATATATATATATATATATATATATAAAGCTACGCCATTGTTGTGATGATTATGATGATGATGTATGTGTGTGTGTGTGTGTGTGTGTGTGTGTGTGTGTTTAGTACTCAGGATGTTTAGTCAAGCTCTGAGTTTCCTGTTTTTTATATAGAGATACCTATTTTTCCGTCTTTTTCACAAAAAAAAAAAAACGGACATCACTTTTCTATACCATCTTCTCCAGTACATTTAAGTTGTCAGGATTAATGTTTAAGCATCTTTGTGTGTGTGTGTGTGTGTGTGTGTGTGTGTGTGTGTGTGTGTGTGTGTGTGTTCCTTGTTCCTTATGAATAATTCTCTCTCTCTCTCTCTCTCTCTCTCTCTCTCTCTCTCTCTCTCTCTCTCTCTCTCTCTCTCTCTCTCTCTCTTTCTCAGTTTATTACAATTTGAAACTTTTTTTCCTTTTCCTTTTTTTTTTTTTCATCTGTGGTTCACTCACTCTTAATCCTCATATAATATAACCAATAACAAATTTAAGTTTCCCTATTATTTTACAGTGTTTTCTTCTCTACCTCCTTTATTATTTTTTTTTCTTGCGCAGACACCAAAAGTCACCCATGCAAGCGTTCGAACATCTTACAGATCCCATTTTTCCACTATCGGTTTCCTTCAATATTTCATCCATATGTCACGTTATTCTCTCCCAATCATTATGTATTCCCTGATCATTTTCACGTGCCTCCGTAGTAATGTACTGTCTTGCAGTCTGTCACCACTCCCTGTTTTCCCTTTCTGTGTTGTATTTTTTTTTTTTTAAGCGAAAGTAAGAGAAGGTTGCTACTTATATTAAAGTTATTTGATCTCTTTGCACACTTTCCTAAGACGCAAAAGATTACATACACTCAATGCTGTACTTGTCCTACAAACCTGAAGGTGAATCAGTTACATATGGGTAACTCTCTCTCTCTCTCTCTCTCTCTCTCTCTCTCTCTCTCTCTCTCTCTCTCTTAAAACCTAAGTTCTGTGCGATAGGAACACAGTACTCTTAGGTATAGTAGTACCCTCCTCCCCCCTCCCGTTCTCTCTCTTCTTCCCTCTGTCTCTCTCTCCCCTCCACCACCGCGCCACAGCCACAGGAAAAGAACACACACAATCACAAACATAGTGGGGGGGAAGGGGGGATGCACCGCTGGGGTGTGGCCGAAACGCTAATCATCTTCACATCTTTTCCATGGAGTGGCGAGAGGCTCCTGTCTTTAGCAAATACGGACATTGAAAGTAAATCTTTCGTGATGTCCCTCCTCGCACCGACAGTGTGTCAGAGAGGCTGCCCTTAGAGCCTCACTGGCGACTCCCTCCCTCACTCCTCTCCCTTGGTCCGCCCACCTGGGAAGGGCATGTAATTCTCCTGTGTTTTGATGTCCTTCTCCTCATCCCTCATTTCTTGAAGACATATGACGTCTCTTAGCATCGTGGCAGCTTCTTCTTGACTTGTATGAACACTGCGAGCATTTTAAGAAAGTCATAGCATTGAAAGCATAGCATGAGAACAGAAGTGGAAGATGCCGAGGGGTGAATTTTATTTAGAGGGAATCAGTATGTTTCCCTCCTTGTCTTGTATATATTCTACACTATATATGTCATAAATACACTCCATGTTGCCAATAATAAGAATGAAAAGACTCTCCCTCAGTTTTAGGAGGGTGTGGAGGGTTTGGTAGGAGAGTCAGGTGGTTGGCGGCAGCTGCTAGCGACCCACGTGGTGACGTCATGGTCACGTGGTACAAATGGAGAACATGCAGGCGGAGCTCACGGGCTTGTAGAGAGAGTGGAAGGATATCGAGTCACACGTGTGTGATTAATCATTCCTGCTGAATTGGGGGCCTACATGAGTGGCCAAGGTAAGTCATTACGATCTGCAGTTTTGATTTACAGGATGAAATAAGCTGTGCCCCGCTGGCTAGTGTGAGTTATCGACAGGAGAAGAGGAGCCGGGGAGTCGGTGTGGCAGTGTTTGTGTGTCTGTGTGTGTGTGTCGTTGTTGGTGCGCCGCACGTTGCTCCACGATTCTTGCCCCCCTCTTATCTACCCTGTGTATTTGGGGTGTTACGTGAGGACTCTCTTTTGCTCTGTGTGTGTACTTTAATTCTTTGGTGTCTAGGTGAGCTAATTCATCAGTAATAAACAGTTATCAGCCAAGATATTGACTACGTGGTACAGGCAGCACACACCACCACAGCTCGAGAGACAGGTTACTCGCTATGGACAGCCAGTTGACGCTCGCCTAAGTGAGTGGACGGACGTTACTTGTATCCCCGTTCTCTCTCCCGTTTCCGCTACTTCATGTCATGCCACAACCTTCTCTTCCTTCCTGGCCCCTGTTCATGCATGTCCCGCCTCCACACCCCGATACTTCTGCAAGATTAGGTCGTGAAAACATCAACTGGGCTTGTTAGGAAGTATGTTACTTAGCGTGCCTCACTCAAGGATATGGGGGTAACCACAGCAAAATGGCCGACAGTTCTAATATCTTTAACAACCTAGGTTACGAAGTAGTGTGCTAGGGTGTAATGTTAAGCCGTCAGTTGCTCTTTCGCGCTTGCGCAATGCTTTTGGATTACTTCGGGAGTGAGGCTTGAGCAAAGAGCAGATGTGTGTGTGTGTGTGTGTGTGTGCGCTCAGGTTTTGGGGTGTGCCTTTACAGACATGCATTTGTAGTTAGAGGGAGAAGGGCTTGTTAGAACTAGTTTTACTATGGATGGGTTATGGATGTTACGGTTGGATATCATGGGTTAATCGTGTGTGTGTGTGTGTGTGTGTGTGTCATAAACCGCCAGTGCTCTTACTCTTGTGGCCGCATAGTAGGTTCTAGAGGCCTGAGAGAAGTTAATCGCCGAGTATTAACGGTGTTCCCCCTTTAGGGACAAGGCTAGACTATTATAGGTCGCTTGCTGAGACGAACGCGTGGCACCAGGTTTTGAACAGGTTCAAGAATTATTGCGGCCACTTTCTCGTGAGCCATCCATGTGATACCTTTGCCCGGATGAAACCAGGAAGATTAGTAGACACGATATTACCGATCATTTCTGGTTGTATGCAATCATTGTTTCTTGTGATTGTCATACCAGAAAATTCTTTTCTCACAGGAAATTCTAGATACCATCTTTGCAGAGGATATTTAAGATTAATAAAATAAACTTGCTTGCAACTGTCATACGTGACCGCATCTCCTCCAGCAGGGAGCCCCTGAGGTCTAGTGTTGAGATTACTGTTTAAGTGCTACTTTTGACGTGGGGAATATTTTCACTCATTTTTTTAGGAAGTGCAACAATTATAGTCGCTGATTACATAAAAAGAAAAACACGTCAAACCATTTATCTTCAGTAAATTTGAGAATTCCAGTTGCTATACCGAAGGTTGGGGGTTATCCCTTGTCTCTGATGTGTTCCTAAGGGCTTGAAGTGTGGTTGGCGGTGCCACCTTTGGTGGATTGCGTGTCACTAAAGAGGTCGGTGCTCGTTGGCTTCGTGGACAAAGCGCCCTTCGGCGTCTTGTGACCGCGATTTTGCGGCGATATATATATATATATATATATATATATATATATATATATATATATATATATATATATATATATATATATATATATATATATATATAATTTTTTTCCTGATCAGTCAATCATTCGTAGCCTATGACCAGATAAAGTAGGGCATGTTAAGGATATCGTACCTAGTGCCTTTTAATTACATAATTTTAAACTGAGAAATTTATCAAAATGTTAAAAATTATCAAACAAGAACAGTTGGGAATGGAACCCATGGGAAAATGCTTTGCCAAAATCCTTGATATGTTACAAGTCAAGTCATAATGATCATAATGGCAGAATTGGTCAGAAGTTGAGGAATCTGCCAAACTTACTTCCATTGTGTTAAATGTTTTCTCACAGTCTTTACATATCATGTCAAGTTTTGTAAGGAGATTGTCAGCAGGTTGGAGGAGTTAAGATTGATGGAAAACACTAAACAACATGGAAGTGAGTATGATGTCACTTGACTGTTGATCTTGATTATGCATTTAAAGTTTGGTTACCCTTGGTTATCAAGTTAGAAATGGCTTTGGTACATAAGAGTTAACAGGTGCAGCCCAGTAAATCAAAATCGGTTTTATGATTTTTGCACACTAAAGAATCCTTTTATGTACCTGTCATGACCCTTTGGAGTATCATGAAAGCACTGATGAATTGATTAGAAAGCTGTAGAAATTGGCCACAAGAAGTCATTGCCAGTGACTGAACCTATGGTAGGACACTAAGGGTGAATGTAAGTCTGACACATTACAATTAGGCCAGAAGTGATTACCAATATCTGATTGAATCTTTGGCAGGACACTCAGGGTACATGTGAATCTGGCACATTACATTTAGGACAGAAGTAATCAATCACCAGTACTTGATTGAATTCATGGCAGGACACTCAAGGTAAATGTGAGTCTTGAAACGTTACAATTAGGACAGAAGTGATCACCAATACCTGAGTGGATTTATTGGACTTTACTGTTTAGTCAAAGTGCAAAAGCCCAGATCAAGGTTTGAGATCATTCATCCATATATCTATCCGAAGCCTCTCTCCCTCAGGAGCATCCTTATGGAGAGAGCTTTGACAGCAGAACCTCTATCTCTCCCAATCTGAACACTTTCTTTTTACTTCAGGTGCTGTCCCTTCAGTAATAACTTAACACATCTGCTTCTTTACTTCATCCTTCCACCCTCCAGATCTTTGTCTTCTATTAGAACCTCCAATTTCACTTACATTTTTTTTTTTAGTCTTTACTTCATCCATTCAGTCCAGCCATGCCATCTCAGCATATTACTGTTCACCTTTTCCATCACTCCGCACTCCACTCCACTTTGATACTAATACAAGATAATAACAGACACACGCACTACACATGATCATGTGAAGTATGGTAAGCTTGACTCCAGGGATGAGTGGTGCCCATTTAAACCAACCTATCAAAGCAAGAGTGGTATGAGGTGTTCAAGATCACCAATCACTTCATGTTTGAGTTCTTCCCTCCTGTGTGAGTTTTATGAAGAAGCAAAAGAATCCTGTCAATTTGAATGTGTCAGTCTGATGTTGGTCAGTTGACACTTATGTTTTCTCTCATCGATTTACTGATTTCTTTTATGTACTCTCTCTCTCTCTCTCTCTCTCTCTCTCTCTCTCTCTCTCTCTCTCTCTCTCTCTCTCTCTCTCTCTCTCTCTCTCTCTCTCTCTCTCTCTCTCTCTCTCTCTCTCTCTCTCTCTCTCTCTCTCTCTCTCTCTCTGCATATGCATCCAGCCATATTAATTTCAAGTTATATTTTTGGGTTCTTATTGTAGAATTGTTATTCTCATATTGTTTATTTCATGCCCTGTTTGAATGCACAGTTGTGGAATGCTATCTGATTTGAATGTTTTAAATGCATAAAGAACCTATTTATATTTCAGAATTGTGTATGCTTTGGTGTTTTTTAATTGTACCAGCTTTTTTCCTTGTAGCATGCAAGTTGAACCAGACATTGTTTGGAGTTTTGACTGTCAAACAAGCTAAGTTGAAAGCATATTTCATAATAGTTTATGCAAGTTTTGTACATCATTTATGATCACAATATTTAAAAGGTTGTTGTGGTTATTTCCTCTCTCTCTCTCTCTCTCTCTCTCTCTCTCTCTCTCTCTCTCTCTCTCTCTCTCTCTCTCTCTCTCTCTCTCTCTCTCTCTCTCTCTCTCTCTCCAGTTTATAGTTACTGATTAAGACTTCATTATAAGTGGTATTTTAAGCACAAAGAATCACAAAGGAATACAAACAGGAACAGACCCCAAGGTTCCTGCTAGGCTGCTTGAGTTCACTACTCTACACTAATTATTAGTATTAGAGAAAGGACAATATAGTGGAAGGCTCCTCAACAGCATATGCAAACAGGTAGAGTAATGTCAAGGGAAGTAAAGGAAGCAATGTCATAGAGATCCATAAATATGGCTCATTTTCTGAAATGCTTTGTTCTCTCACCATCCCTATTTTTAAAAGCCACAGAGGTAACTAGCTGGATTCTCAATAGTGTTTCTTCACTTAAAGATATAGAAATCTTGGTAATCTGTCTTCAAAACTATGAAAGTGTCTTAGAAACTTGTGGAACTTCAACTAGAGTTTTTGGGAGTAGTTAAGGTGGAGCATAGAGGCATTTCTTATATCAGTAAGCTGAACTGCCATACTCAGGAGGATAGGTGATGCTGGTGGCACCACCCACTCTTAACCTTCCCAGTATTGCAGACCAGTACCTATTTAAGGCTGAATGAACCAAGGAGTGGATTGTTACCTAAGAAAATTTTCAATCAGGAACTGGGATTCCAACTTAGGACTTCTTGTGTCGCAGTGAGGCACTGCTGCCTGAGCCTCCAAGATCCCCAATTAATGTGCCGTGTAGGCAGAACTGAGAGTGAGAATGATTGCTCATTCCTTTTACACATTGTACTAGTCAATGAAATTCAGTAATACACCAAAGTAATATGTTGTGCTTATAAAACAAAGGGAAAAATACCTATATTTCCTCATGTTCCTCATGTGTTAGTCTAGGAAATTCAGAATATATCAGAAAAGTCATGTTTAATGTGCAAAAATCTAAGAGAACTCTTTAAGTGACTTTATTTGTTAATTTCATTTTTATGAGCTATTCTAGATTCATCAGTTGATAAACACATCAAAGTAATTGATATGTACTAAATGCAGAACTGTAAGAGTACTTACATGTGCTCCTCTTCTTCACATTACAAAAGGCTGCTGGTCTTCAAGACCAACAGCACACACTGCAGGAAACAGACTGAAAGAGAGAGAGAGAGAGAGAGAGAGATAGGAAAAATTTAGCAAACTTTCTTATTGCGTACTGGATTCATATAAATGTTTCCAAACATATGGTTCATTGGTGTTATGCTGTTATTATTTTCTTAGACCTTGCTAGATTCTAACTGATGAAATAAGATTTCTTTAATTTGTAGTGAAATATGATGTTTACTTTATTATTTGCTTCTTTTTTTTTACGCATTCATTATGTTTACTGGCACTCCCAGCACTTGCCAACTGATTTCTGTTCTTTAGCCACTATAGATGATTCATTCATGTTTCAGATTCTGGATGCATTCATCTAGAAGATTTATACCATGGAGATTAATGAGCCTGAAGATACTAAGTTGTCTAATTCCAACTTAGATAATGGTCTTGAGAAACTGGGATTAGCTGAGGCCCACAGCAGCTCTGAGTATGACATCCTTACTGCCCCCCCAGAGGCCTTATTAGACAACTTCTTGGGGAGTGTGAAGAAGGATGCCTCTCCACCTTGGGGTGTAAAAGAGGCTCACAGTGATGCAGTTGATAATGGCAGCAGCAGCTCAAAGACAAATACAAAGGATTCTGCTGAAGCAGAAAAGCAAAAATCCTTCTTTCATTTGAGTGATAACATGAAGAAGGACTTGTCATTGCTTACCTATCCTTCCAAACCTCAGCCTCGAAAGAAGGGCGTTATATCTAGCAGAACCATTCCAGCTTCCAGAATCACAATTGCAGAAGCCTTGGAGAAAGCAAAAGATGCAAGGAAGAGCATCACTGGCTTACATGCCACCTCAGATCAGCCAAATGTCAAAGAAAAGGGTATTTCTGAATTCCCAAGTAATTGCCACAGTACAATTGTGGACAAAAGCGGTAAAGAATCTCAAAATGCAATAGGGCCGCCGGCAGGCAGTGGCGCTCCTGAGACGCCCAGAATTAGAGTGAAGAAATTCGACTTGGCAGTGACTAGTGAGAGTGTAGCAGAGGGCAGTGGTTCTAATGCAGCTGCCAGTGAGTCTGCCTCAAGCAACGAAGGTAGGAAGAGATGTGCTGGTGCTGACTCTACAACATGCTAACTTAATCCTTGGGAAATGTTAGCTGGAAACACGATGGCTTCTTGAGGAGTAGGGAATAATTTGCAGCATGAAGTCTGCATTTTCTGGCATGCCACCCCATGTGTGTGGGAGAAGGCTGCTAGTATGAAAAAGAATGTCCAAAGGAAGGTACACACTGATCAGTTCTATGCTGTTACCAGTACATTATCATAACATACATATATACAAGTTTTCCTTAGTAATGATGATGATGTGTGTGCTACATTCCTCAAGTTAAAGAAAACAATAATAATAATTTATCTGGTTTTAAATCTTCAATAGTTAAAGTTTTGTTTTGTTGCTTAATGAATATGTTGCAAGCCACTGTACTATTATTATTATTATTATTATTATTATTATTATTATTATTATTATTATTATTATTATTATTTATTATTATTATTATTATTATTATTATTATTACTATGCCTTTTTTTCTATTTTTATTTATTTTATTTTTATTTATTTATTTTTTTCTTAGGTAGTGGTAGTACTAGTATTAATATTGTAATTTCTTTGTGGTTTTAGTTGGAATCTTGTGCTTCATTCTTTCTTAAGTTTTTATTTCATGATTAATTTTTACATGAGAGCATTTTAGAATTATTTGTTAAGTACAACATTTGTTGCATCACTTCCTTTTTTTTTTACCATATACAAAATTAACCAAGTATAATTTAATTTTCATTATGTTTGATTTAGGAGAAGTTTTTTTCTTGACTTAAATGATGATCACTACATTAAACCTTTACAAAATCCTGTAGGTCAAACAGTGTTACTGGCAGGCAAGTCAAAGTCTGGCACATCTCGGATACAGATGACAAGGAGAATGTGGGAACTGCTAAAGTTTACCTTCATTCACGAACATTTTCCATCGTCCGTCCACATGGCACGGCTCGCTAAAATGATGGGGATACCTTGGGTGAGTCAAGCTAGTGTTATTTATTTATTTATTTATCATTATTCTTAAAATCTTCAAAATCACAATATTAGAAATTCATATTTATTTTGCAGGATAATCAACTAAATTTCACAGGATGGTTCTTTTCCTGTTAATTGCACAGTTTTCATTAAGTATATTAGTATTGACTCTGGAAAATCTCAAGTGACAAAAAGCTGCATGTAACACATATTCTTAAGTGTGATATTATTGTTGTGATTGCATTTGAAGTTACAGCATGTGTATTCATTTCTTTGTTGTGGTTAGTCATTTCACTCCATTTACTTAGGTAGCCTCAAGCATGTGTAGTGTTTTCCTTTTCTTCCATTTATTTACCTTCCTTAAAAGAAAAAAAATAATAGAATAGCAGTGAATTATAAGAAACATGAGACATTTGAAGGTAACCAAGGATCTGCCAACACTGTCATGAACATAGCCAGTTTGAGAGAAAAGAAAGTGTAGCATAACCCAAACTTGCACTCTTTTGTAATCAAGAAGGGATGCACACTTACATCTCTTCAAATCTCGACATAGTTACTTTTGATGGAATAAGGGTAACGTTTTGCTATATTTTTGCTTTCTTTGTTCATCCTACAGACCTTACTGGGTGTATTGATATGTTCTTTATTGTCATGAAAATTTATGGACAGTTTGTACCTAAGTCATTGCTTCATGGGATTAATACTGCCACAGATTTGGAATGTAAGATAATGAACACCCATCAGAACGTTTGAAAAGTGGAGTATTAATACGCCTCAGAATATAAATTAGTTTTTCCCTCAGTTCTACTCATTTCTTTTTGGTGACGGTATTTTCATTCACATATGTTGCTTCATTGCACCCATAAACCTTCTCTTTATTATGTCCTCCTCTCTTCTTCATACGTCTTCCTTCATTACATCCACAAACCTTTTCTTTATTAAGTCTTTCTCTCTTCCTTATACTTGTTGGGTCTATCTCTAGCATCTTCCTGCCCATATACTCCTCATTTCTTCCCTTCACATGGCCAAGTGAGGCTTGAAGTGAAATTCAGAGATCTGTGTAGAATCCAGGCAAAGGAGTGAAGTTGGTGTATGAGATGTGCCTATGGTGAATAGGATGAAAGCAATGAAGGGATATGAGAGGTTTTTATGTCTAGGAAATCTTAAGGGGATGGATTGCTCAGGGTTCTGGCAGTGTGTATAAGAAGACAAAAGAAGAACGAATGCCAGAGAGGAGGTCATCTTCATCTGCTAAAAATGGTGAACTTATACGTCATCCAACCTTGTAAGGGAAAATAAAGACGTTAAATGAAATGGTGGTGGTGGTGATGGTAATGGAGATAGTGAAGTTGGTGATTAATTAATTTCTTGTGGAAGATTATTTGATTATTAATTGAGTGTTTTCTCTATTTTTCTTGTACAGTCACAGGTTCGAAATTGGTTCACTGATCGGCGGGTGGACAACAAGAAGGCTGGCATTTACCCCCGAGACAGGCCCCTCACAGACTGTCCTTACTGTAATGTTTTCCTCAAGACTGAAGCAGAACAGAAAACTCACCTCTTCTCTTCATCACATGTCAGAAGAATTCTTGGAGGAGAGTACTGTGGTGGTGTTGGTGGTGGTTGTGGTGGTAAGTTGGATCTTGCAATGTGGATAACAAACAGCTGCTCACATTAAGCAACTAATGATAAAGTAACTAATCAGCCTTTTTTAATCTGCTTACATACATACATACATCATACATTTACCAAGGCTGTCTCTCCTCAAAAACAGGAAGTAGCCAAGACAAGGCATGCACGAGGACTAAAGTTGTGTACCTTAATCCTCTTAGGTTCTGGAAAAGTTTTTTGATTTGGTCAAAACTGCCATGATTGTGTTGGTAGTTTATAAATAATGCTTGTGAAGAATTATCTTTGAAAACCATTATTTATGTAGTGTTGGGAAAACTGTAACTTCATATAAGAAATGCATTAAAAAATCTGAAAACTAATTAACTATTTTGACAGCATAGAAAAGTATTAATCTTAATGTTAAAAAAAAAAATGATACACACACAACTTGCATTTTCATCGCTCAGGCTTATACCAGGTTGGAATTCTCCCAATAGTATACTCATTGTCAGAATTTGAGTCACCTGTAGCACTATCTTCCTCTGTGTTAAGCATCTTCTCAATCTCAAGTCCTCTTATGTGTTAGTAACCTGTCAGTTATCAGAAAGTCAGCAAATCACAGGAATGCAGAGTGAAGGGAAATAAAATGCACAGTATACATAAGTACATATGAAATAAGGGAAGCTGCAAGAAGCCATCAGGCCTACACGTGGCAGTCCCTGTATGAAATATACCTACCTATTTCCACCTATCATCCCCATCCATAAATCTGTCTAATCTTCTCTTAAAGCTCCCTAATGACTTTGCACTAACAATTTTATTACTGAGTCTGTTCTATTCATCTACCACTATTTGAGAACCAATTCCTTCCTATCTCTTTTAAACCTAAATTTTTCAAGCTTGAACTCGTTATTTCTTGTTCTCTCTTGGTTAACTATATAAGTGAGGACAGATTACTTGACTTCTCAATATGACCACTAAACTGTCTTGCCCATATGGGGAGTTACCTGAGAAGGTGCTTGCACATAACTCATGTTTCTTGTCACATACTGTAGGATTCTTATAAACCATTTAGTGGAATTCTGCTCCTAGCAATAAAAAAAAAAAAAAGTCACCAAAAATGGTATATTTGCATGTTCTACTCCATTCAGCATGTTGATATACATTTCTAGGTTCCTTAATAGCTACTGTGATTGTATGTGGGTGGATGTGTGTGTGTGTGTGTGTGTACGGGGCATATTCTGAAACACCTCTGCACTGCACCTCCTCTACTTTCTAGTGACAGATTAACAATATTTTCACATTATTAACAGGAGAAACACTGATGAGAACCCAGGTAAGCATCTTTGTGGCCTTTAAAAATAGTCGGAGTGAGAAAGAAAAGTGTTTCTGAATACAGGCCTGTGTATGGTGCTTCTGTGTATGGACACTGTCTCACTTTACTTTTGCAGGGACATCAGCATGGTAGATAGATATATAGATACACTATAGACTCACTAGTAGGGCACCTGATGAACAGCAATACAACCTTACTATCAGAGACAAAGTACTTGCCTCACAATGATTGAGGTGGTGTGGCAGCAACTGTGGTGTAGTGATATATCTTTACAGCACTTTCAAGCAAATTATGTAACATACAACATTCTTGACTACTCACTGCATCATCAAAATTCCATATAGATCCTTACATGGTATAGAGAAGACATTTGTGGTAATTTACTGTCAGACACTCAAACAGTTTCTCAGCCATCTACCATAAGTACCACTTGTTAATTTTCTCTAATACTTATCTTCTATTTTATATCACCTTCATTGCATATTATTAATTGTTGGAGACTGTATAACAAAGACCTATTCATTTTCAGGAGGACCGTCAGAATCCATCAAGTGGAAGAAGCTTCCCAAAACAGTAAATGCTGTCAGCAGTGTGTCTGGTGCCAGGATCCTTGCTGTTGGGTTCAGCGCTGAGGAAGGCAAGAAGGAACCGGAAAAGAAGAAAATGGAGACAGCAGTGGGAAAACCTGCAAACTCCAGGGAACTGAAGAAGCTGTGGACAGATGCCATGTTGCATCCCGAGGAGAAGGAACAAGCGGCTGCCGAGTGGGACAGTGTTAGAGTCACTGGAGAAAAAAGCTCTGACAATCACTGCAAGCCGTACATCCAAGGAAAAAGGGATACTACTTACACTTTGAGAATGGCAGATTTAAAAGAAAAACTTGCAGAGCAAAAGCAACATGAAAATATGTATGATGGGAAAGTGATTGTCAATAGTAAGGTTGTGTCCATTCCTGTTAATGTAGGTGATATTCCCAGTAATGTAAGTGACAGTGTTCCAGTGACTGTGAATAGTTCCACAACAATGACCACGGCAGTTAGTTCACGTGATCCTGATGCCGCGAACACAACTGTTGTTTCCTCAGTGATGCCTGGAGACTTGCACCTCAAGAAGCATCATCAGACTGAAGACATGTCTGCTTTACTGGAGTTAGAAATGCCAAGGAAAGTTGCTGCCACTGGAAAGAAGCACAACATTGGTGGCAGGTTGGAATCTTCATCAGAGAAACCCATCACGCTGTCTGCAGAACTTCTTTGCAAAGCTTATAAAGGAACTTTTCCCAATGTGAAAACTAAGAGCAAGTCTACAAGTTCAAAAAGTGGATTCCTAAGTTCATCAAATGTCAACAGGGAAAACAAATCTTTTAAGTCTTCTGTAATTACTGTACAAGACATGGAAGTGAAACAGGAGCATGTACTTGATGACTCAGTGAACAATATTACTTTATACAAAGGTGATGCCAGTGATGGGCAAAATAAGTGTGAAGCAGTGGTAGTAAATGCAAGCAAACAGTCTGTAATCATCAATCAGAATGTGTCTGGCTCACCGAAAAATTTACAACAGTTGCAAAAAACTAGTTTGGGAACTCATGACCCATCACTAATAAAATCAAAGAGTGGATTAGCAGTCAATAAGATATCCAGAATCAGCATTGATAAGAGAAAAGACAAACTTCGAACTCAACCACTTGGCTCAGTGTTAAGGGCAGAAAAGACAGCGGCATTAGCATACGAGGGAAACATCATTGTTGGCTACCAGTGTCCTAACTGCAACAAAGTATATCAAACCGAGTGGCTGATGATAAAGCACAGTGTCACTCACTTCAAATATCATTGTGATATATGTTTCCAAACTTATCCAACTGAAAATATGATGAAGATTCATTTGCTTGATCATCTTACTGGGGCATATGAAGATGAAAAGTATTACTGTCAGTTCTCATGCAAGATCTGTCACAGTTTAAAATGTGGTTGTTTTGAGCCAACATACTGTAAGCCCCAAGATTTACCAAGATTATTTTTCAGGCCACAGAAGGCAAGGAGATCAAAGAAAGGCTTTATCACCAAGCTGAATTCTGGTCCTAATGATCACTTGAAGATTAGTTTATCAAGTTACAAAAAATTGTTGCTTTCTGAAAGTCTAGGAAATTCTTCCAAGGAAAAACTAGAAAAAACAGCTCCTCAAAAAACAGTAGTTTTCCAGGACACCAAAAAAACTGTTGTAATTGAAAATGATCAGAAGGCATCAAGTGTAGCAGATTCCCAAAAGCCAGTCATTGTCCTGAGGGAAGTGCATAAACCTAACACCTTAATAGAAGCATCAAAAGTTCCCACAGTGGAAAGAGAGAGCAAGGAATACATCATTGTTAAAACAGAAACTACTCCTGCAGTCCTGACAAAAGAAAGAGACCCTGTGGACAGTGTTGCCAGTGTATCTGGTGAACAGGTAAAGTTAAGACCAATTATCAGCACTGTAGAGAAAGACCTGATCCTAGCAAGGGAGAAACAACAGAACTGGAAACGAATAAAAAGAAAATTAGCTCTGAGTTACGAAAGAGATGCGACTCCTTCCCCTCAGCCTCCATGTCCTAACAAGCTTGAAGAGACAGAGGATGCACCAGGTACTAAGAGAGGTGGAGGTAGAAGACGAACAGCTAAGCAGTCCAGTAATTTTGTATATGATGATACAGACTTTTATTACATGTGTGAAATCTGTGATGCCAGCTTCACATGCAAAGCTGAACTGAGTGAGCACATGTTCCTCCACCGCCTTAAATCCCGCAGTCGAGGAGAAAAGAGAGGCATTTCTTGGGCAGCAGAGGAAAAGGTGCCTAAAAAGGTCAAAGTCAGTGAAGTACAAGATCAAACCAGCACGCCAATTGCCGCTCCTGAAAATCACACTTGTGAATTGTGCCACACTAATTTTTCAAAAATGGCAGATTATTATGCACACAAGATTATGGCTCACAATGAAACACCAGAACAACCACCTCAGAAGCTGGAAGTTTTCCGGTGCAACTACTGTGATAAAATTTACCGCAGAAGAAGAGAACTGAAGAGGCATTTGAAACGTGATTGTACACATGCCCCGTCTTCTCTCAAAGGAGAACTATCGAGTGCCTCCTCTTCAAATAATGCTATAGAAGAAGCACATTACACTACCGTTAAGATAGACTTTGATGACAGATCAGATGCAGCCACAAAGTTTGTGAGCAGAGGTGCTGCTAGGGGTCCTATTATTTGTAAGTACTGCCTGGCAGTAACAAAAAGAGAAGCAGAGATGAAACGCCACATCTGGAAGTTTTGTCTCAAGGTTCCTGCTGATGTTGTAAAGAAATTTATGGATGGTGCATCATTAGAAGAACTTGGGTTTAAGTATATAAGAGAAGAAGCATCCATTAAAGGTTCATCCACAAATAGGCCCCAAAATACCCCCACAGATATTTCAGTGTCACAAAGTGCTGTTGAGGGATCCTTGGATAAAATACAAAGTGTTAAACATCCAGAGTCCTGCACAGAATCAAGTTCAGAGAAACAGACTTCATTAGAAGTGAAGTCATATGTGCTGTTGGAATCTCCTGAAATAAATCCAACCAAATATTCCTCACAAATGCCACCTCATCAAAAAATATCACATGTACAAAAAAGTACATCTCCAGATCCAAACATCCTGGAAAAGAAAACATTATCCATTCAAGGTGTATTTGAAGAGTCAGACACTGAAAAAGTCTCAGAAATGGAAACCTCTGATGTGCAATCAGTATCCTCTGAAGGACAAAGTTTGAGCACAGTTCCTGCAGAAGAATCTGTGAAAAATGAGCCTGAAAAACTAACTCCAGTCAAATCCTCATCAAAAGTAAATCAACCTCCAGAAAAACAAAGTCCCAACAAATCCCATTCAGAAGAAACAAAGATAGAGTCCTCGGGTGGTGCAGATGAAGCAGCACAGTCAGCGGCCTCCACCAGCCCTCTAGCTAGTCCTGTTATGCAGTTTCCTGTTGTTGTTCCAGTGATGACAGCATCACAAAAATCAAAAAGACCTTTAGTGTGTGGCTACTGTGGCATCTGGTATTTTCGAGAAATGGCTATTTTAAAACACATGAAGGAGCGATGCATCAAAATACCAGAGTTTGAGAAAACCTTTTTGATACAAAACAGTAGCCTTTGTAATGTAGCTCAGAAAGTAGGAGGAGTTGACCTTGCAGCAGAGAATGGTGCTGTGTACAAGATGGTCAAGATGCCTGAACATCTGCAGAACTCACCCATTCTTGTGCCAAAAGATGTAACCAATGAAGACATTAAGGAATTAAATAAAAACATTAAAGCTTATAGTGAAAGTACACCCACAGAAGCCAAACCCTCGGTGAATGAACGAGTTGAGGCGCCGCCTGTACCTGCTGCACCAGTTGCACCTGCCGCACCTGCAGCAAATACGACTCGTAGCACAACTGGCAAGAGAGGTTCAAGATGCCGTAGGTGTCACGAACACTTCAGCTCACAGGAGGCTGTTTTGGCGCACAGCAGTGTTCACCATGGACCAAAGAAAGGCTTTTATAAGTGCAAACTTTGTCATGCTAGATTGGTTAAATATAAGCAGCTGAGAGAGCATGTCTGGGAACACACTAATGAAAATCCCTATCGTTGTCACTTGTGTCAAGTGAGGTACAGGTCTAGTGATTTGCTTGTTGATCATCTACTGACAAAGCACCAGTACACCTCCATCAATGACAAGAATCTGTACAAGTGGTTACCAGGCCGCCATGGGAAGTACAGGGACATCAAAGCAAAGGTCACTGACTGTGAAGAAAAACTTGATGATGTAGATACTAATTTGGACAGTGTTGCAGAAGTCATGGTCATAACAGATAAAGATATTTGTTCAGAGAGAGATGAAAGTAAAGATACTAAAGGCAATAGTGACAAACAGAAGCAGTCAGAAGGAAGTGAAATCATCAAGGAAGACAATGAAAGCCTCCAAAAGAATTCCACTTGTAATAAAAATTTATGTGAAAACAACTGTATATCAAATGAATCAAAAACAGCACCAGAAAGTTCAACCAGCAGCTCAGATCACACATTTGATAGTAATGCAATCAGTGAAAATGTGACTGCAGACAAAATGTACACTTCAAAAGAAGGAAAGAGAAATACAAAAGTAAGTTCAGTAAAGATTTCTTGTGACGGTTCAATTGTTAAACAAACAACAGTGCAGGATGGGAGTGAAGATGAAGAGCAGACTTTGCCAGCCAACTCTCTCACAGGCAATAAGAGCAAGAGTGATGATGAACAGAATAGGGAGACAATCAGTAAAGGAACAGATACTGATGATGCAGAATCTGGAACCATTGATAACTACACGGGAGAAGGACTCTTGCCCCTTGTGGACAATCTTGACAGTGTAGTGGAAACTATTCACTTGACAGACAAACATCTATCATGATTCATGAAATTGAATATCAATTGTGAGTGAAAGAAAGTCTCATAATGAAGGATATATTTTTATTATTGATGGATATTTCTTTCCCCAGTGCCCATTTCACTCTCACCATGGAACAGAAGTCGTGTCAATTTTGTTGCCATCAAAAGTGTGCCATTCTGTAATGTCACAAGTTATCTGAACACATCAGGGATGCATCAACCTCTTGTTTGTGATACATACTAAGTTACGTAATTTTAAGAATTTTTCTATGTGATGTAATAGACATAAGTACAAATAAATATTATCAGGAATGCACTCACTTAAGTGTTCCAAATACTTTAATTACTGCTGACTTTAAATTCCATCTGTTAGGCAGCACAGGTTTCAACAATCATGTATGTACTCTATTCACAGTTTTACACTTGCAATACTTATTAGAAAATTTAACTATATACATTTGATAGTTTTGTAAACCTATAATGACAAACCCTTACAGCTGAAGATTAAACTGAAAATCTCACTATACAGATATAATAAATGCATAATGTGTCATTGCATCAGTTTGCCTCAGCTGCAGGTTGCTCTGAGTTGCCTTGTGACTTTGGCTTGACCTGAAAGATAAAATAACAACACTGAGCAAAATATAAAATATCTTGAATAAGTTAAAAGTCAAGAGAGAGAGATCACAATTATTTTCTGCAATCATTCATCAAAGTTTCATTCACAGTAAATGTCTTTGACCAATACAGTCAAAATCATGCTTCTTAGGAACTGGTAAATTTATTTTGTGCACAGCATTTAGGTGTGGCCTGCACAGCAATTCCCCTGCCCATTGCTCTGCCACGTCAGTCACAATACTCATTTTTTTGTCTGACATGTTAACTATTTATTGCTTCAACATGTCTGATCACATCCATTTCTCTAATAAGGATGAAAAATATAAATGTTTCATTTATTTGAGGATAACAGCAATGATCTTGGTGTATATGCCATGACACTACATCATCAAGGTCATACAGTGACTGGCCACAGCCACATACCAAAGGTCAGGAGAGGCTGGTGACAGAGATCACTTCTGGTCACTATCTATTACGAAAACTTCCGCTTCAGCACCTGCCATGAGGGTATTCCCAGATCATCCAAGACACACCACAGATAGACTTAGCAGGGCAATGGAAAGTCAAATCCCCAATGGGGCCACACCTAAATGCTAAGTACAAAATAGATCTACTATAGGTAAATAAACTCCAAAAGCAAGTCACTTCAAACAATTTTTCATTCTGCTACAACAGCTGTTCCTTGATGCCCATTACATCCTATCTACTTGCATACCAGGGTGATAATCCCACATAGGGGTGGCCCAGACAAGGCACCACACATTCACACTTTTATGCCCGTCTGGGGCTTTGGCAGGAGTTAAGAATACTGCATTGTATTATCTGCATGGTATAAGAGGTGACCAAAAGGGTCAGAGCAAAGGGGGCTAGGAATCCCCCTTCTCTGTATGGTGAACTGCAACATAGAAAGGAAAAACACTACATTCTATATTAAAGACAAAAAAAAAAAAAAAAAAAAAAAAAAAAAAAAAAAACTTTTTAATATTACTCTTTTCATACACCTACTTCACCAGAGTTGCATCCAAGATCCTCCATTTTTAAAAGGGTCACACACCATGCCAAAACCACTTTTCACTCACATAATTTCAAGGCATATACAGCTGAATGGGAGAAGTGTTCCTATTAACAAAGAAGATAAAGGGATGGCAAAAAGAAGTGAAATATGTGCTATAAGGATTGGTCCTGAACAGGGAAAGGCAAAACTGTCTGGATAGGAAGAAGTGGAGCTCTTATGCTGTGCCCACCCAACTGAAAATGTCACCATAAAAACAGGTACCTAAAACTTGACAGCAGAACAGGGAATGAAATCAGATGCACTTACTAATATTTTCTTTGCTTTTCCATGAAAAGGCAAAACTGTCTGGATAGGAACAAGTGGAGGCTCATAAATCCAAGCCCACCCAACTGGAAAATGTTACCAGACAAACTGAGGTACCTGAGAGTTAAGAGTTGAACAGAACAGGGAATGAAATCAGATGCACTTACTAATATCTTATCTGCTTTGACAAGAAATGGTTGATTAAATTCATGCTGGCAGTTGGAATATCCCATTCCCATACCGGCTCCCATTCCAAAAATCAATGGCCAAGGTCGTCCTGTGGGGAAATTGGAATGTCAGGTTTTGTTCACTGCTTACACTTAAGTTAATCCCTATTTCTCCTGCTCAAATTGAAGTTCATCCCTATTTTTATTTATACTATTTCTCCTGCTTATACTTGAGTTTATCAGTGTTTTCTCTGATTACACTCAAGTTAATCCATGTTTTTCTTGCTTATACTGAAGTTCATCTGTCTTCTGCTTATACTGAAATTAAAACATGTTTCTCTTGCTTATACTGAAGTTCATCTGTGTTTCTCCTGCTTATACTAAAGTTATATCCCCATTTCTCCCCAACATGTACTGAAGGGTAACACATTATATCTCAGGAAAATCATGTGACAAAGAGGGAAAGAATCTTGCATACAGAAACAGAAACAAACACAACCTGCCTAGCTTCTTAACACAAGGAAAATGGGGAAGGGGAAAGTCACTGTCAAAAGGTTATGTTTCATCAAGAATAATATACAAAACTTGGACCAACACTGAACTTGTACTCTTTGTCAGGTAAATGTCAACTCTTGAGAGCAGATCTGAAGAAATGACACACTGTAAAATTCTAGAAGCATCATTTACAGTCCAATTAAAGAAGTCTTATTCATGTAATTGAATGATTAGATAATGAGGTAATGACAATTAACTCTGTAACTTACTTTTAAATACTATAGCTGAGAAAACGACTCCCAGAGTGAGGCCTCCACCTGGAAAGAAATGAAGAGAAGGTGCATATCAGTAAAATTTTGTTGTGACTTTACTGTACCTACATTTGCTAATGGTAAACACTAAGCTGTGCATTATAGGGTAAAAAAAATATTCTTCATACAGTTTGTACTTCTTTACATAATTCTTACCATCCAACCATTTTTTGCTTCCAACAGTGATTCTGGAAAGGATTATGGTTGTAAGCCAATTACATCAGTGCATATATAATACACAGGTTAGATTAGGTTGGGAAGCCAAATTTCACAGGTTTTTCCTCCCCCAACCAAAAAATCTCATTTTCCTCCCAGCTCCCCCCAGTTTGCTGTGGATAAGGTAAAAGAGACTAAGGAGTGCATATCTAAAGGTAATGTTTATCAGGGCATCTAATATAATCCTGTAGTGATATCTAGAATATAAATGAAGTGACTGCAGTACTGAAGAGATTAAGAGTAGAAATCTTTTGTAGAATTTCACCCCAAGGGACACAGCTAAGGTGGACTGCTGTTCCCTGGCAGCTCAACTCTTTGATGGAGTAAGGTGTTCAAGATGCTCTGAGTCATGTTGGTGGATCTAGAGATTTTTGACACACCAGGCAGTGCTGCTAGCCATTTATCAAGCCAGCAATTGAAGGAGTTGACTGAGGCTGCTGACAAGACCTCTGCTGTTCACCAGCAGCTCAACTCTTCGATGGAGTGAGGTGTTTGGGATCGTGCTGGTGTGTTAAGAGATCGGTGGCTCATCAGGAAGTGCTGCTGGTCATTTATCAAGCCAGTATTTAAAGATGTCAGTTGAGACTAATGAGAGGTTTCTGAATTCCTGAGTGATTGCAGAGAAGCTAAACACCAGTGGAGGAGAAGCAGTTGTACATAGTAGTTGTTTCCTATTGAATTTGATCTAAATAAGTGCTTCTTTGCTGTTTTCACCATACCATGCATTTACTGATGAGGTTAGTAAGTTAAGCGAACAGGTATGAAATTAAATTGTTTCCTATCAAACCTATTGTAACAATACTGTGTAATTAAACTGTTAACCATTGAATCAAACCAAATTGAATACTTCCCCGCTATATCTTCCTCTCTGTTCGAAAATGCAATAAAAGCCACACATATAATTTCTCTGCTCTTTAAACAACAAAAAAATGTTTGTCAAGTATAAAATTCTAACTTCTAAACTCTGCTGCACTGGACTCGACAAAAGAAAGGTTAGGTTAAGCTATCTGCCAAACTGAATATATGTGCTTCCCTACCATATCTTACAGTCTATCAAACATTTACTGCTAAAGAATAACCTTACCAATAGTGGCCTCTCATGGAGCACCCAAATTATAGCAAAGTTAGTGACTTCAAAGGGTTAGGTTAGCGTAGCGGGGGATATGGGGGGGGGTCGGATTTTCCCTGTTTGTTGAATAGTTTTTAGGTATTTTCCCCAAAAGCGATGTTTCCTCCTTAGACTTTTGAAGTATCCCAAATCTTGTTTGTTTTGGCCTCCCCCATCCAAATACACCGCCTTCCCACCAGGTCCCTCAGCTTGTTTGTCCTGGACAGGAGATGCAACAGAATGCATAAGAAGCAGCTATTGGTGACATTTACCCTGCTAGAAACTGCGATGGAACAATTAAATATAACTTCCCTTCCCTTTAAACATCGAGAAAGGTAAGTGTAAAAACTTCCATTGGACTCTTTTATTTCACAAGCCAGTCTTATCTCTTTATGCCCCTAAATTAGTTGTCATTTGCTTTCCCCTCCCACTCTCGTCCTTCAAATGACGTGACACGGTATTATTAATAAAATTTATTCCTACAATCGCCGGAAAACTGCAGGTGTCATGGATATAAAAAGACACCAATGTTTCTCCTCCTCGCTAGTTGCTATATATTTTAAAGGGATGAACTTGTAGTTAAAGAATCAATGAATGTCCTCACCGATTTTGATGAGTGTATCTGCCACACATCGGTCCCATTTCTGGCCTAAAAGATCTTCACTTCTGCTGGAGGTCGCCATGGCCATGGAGTAGCAAGACACGGGAGCCTTTTCGTCCTCAATGCTTACAAATACATCTGACCCACGTTACGAAAAAGGGATATGTGACATTTTTACCGCTAATTAAATAAGATAAATATCATGACTGTTTTTTGTGTATTAATATCTATTTTGTAAATTCATAATTTTACTCCTAATTATCGAATTGCATCTCTATTTGATATTTTTAGAAGTATGAAATAGTTAAGTTATTTTATCTTTTTCATTAGATCATAAACCGGCCCGGTTTATGCATAAAAAAAAGTAGATAGTGAAGGAACAGTGGATGCAGACTAGTGTGTGTGGTGACCATGACTTGTACTTGTAAACACAACTTTTGGCGGTAAAAGTGTGTGTCTGTGAAGGAGGTTGGTTGACTAACCCTCTTCCGGTGAGTGAAATGGATATAAAACTGTAAATACCAAGGATACGTGAGCCTCGTTAGTTTCAGTACCTTATCCTAAGCTGACATTAAACAGTATTGACACTGTATTGAAGTGGAAATTATGTGTAAGATGTAGGATAAGTAAGAACAACGTATGTTGATCCACACAAGACGGCTCCTGACAGCTACATTGATGAGGGTGTTCTCTCCAGCTCTAGTCTGTTGCATCTTCCAGTTAAGAGATCTCAGGGTGTAGGAATTGGTGAAGGAGAGAAGACCCATATCAAGACATGGCATCACAGCCTGTGCCGTATATTAAATATGTAAAAAAAAAAAAAAAAACGATATTACACAAAATTATCACATAAAGATATATCAAGCACTCAGAAGCTGGATCTTCTTAAAGCCCTGTGTTCTTATGTTCACTGATGGAATATAAGGAAAACAAGGGAATACAAGCAGGCCTTAGCCTGCTTATATTCCCTTGTAGGTAAATATTAAGAGGCGGTATTTGGATCTATTTTACCTTTCCCCATCTGAAAACCCTGCTTTTCCATCAGGTCCCCAACATTGTATGGGGGTAGGAGGAAAAGAAGAGGAAATAGAGCCATGCGAGTTATAATATTCACCCCCTTTTAAAACTGTGATCTATACAATGAAGAAATCAGCTGTGAAACTGAAGAACTTTGGTATAAGTCTATTGTAATTTAACCCTCAGATGAAGATGCTGCATGATTACAATATTATCCTTTATATCTTATGCCATTCCTTACCTACACCTGAAGAACTCAATACACAATCATCTGCATCATTTCCTTGTCTGATCTTTGAAAGAGATTTTTAGTATTAGAGGTACAAGTGTATGGAATGCATTGCCTCATTTTAATGTGAGAGAAAGAAATAAATAGTAGTAATAGTGGATGTTAGCTTACAGAAAGATATTGGGATTGCAATGAGCATATCAACCTGTACAGAACGTGTGGCTTTAAAAAAATATGGTGAAGCTGCATTTTCATATACCTACTTTATTTTTCAGTAAGTCCATTCATCCAGTATATATACCTACTATTCAAAATTACCAGTACTGTGCCCATCTATAGGGATTGCAGTGAACAACATATTAACCTTTACAAAACTTGTGGTAGGAAAAGAAATGGTGAAGCTGCATTTTCATATACCTACTTCATTTTTCAGTAAGTCCATTCATCCAGTATACCTGCTATTTAGAATCACCAACACCATGCTCTTCCTCAGAGAACACTCGTGAAGATGGAGTTTGGAGGCAGAAGAGCACTCCGGAGGAAGCGCCTTGAGATTGAAGCTTCCTATCCATGTGGGCTCCAGTTTTATGCCACACCTCCCACAGGAAATGTTTCCCTCGTTGAATTTGATGAAATGGCCTTTGAAAGACTTAAAAGTAAGTATTTAAAGGAAGGGGGTTGTAAGTGTCCATTCACATTATATATGTTGACTTGTGACAGATTATTGAATTGTGTCAGAATGATAATATTAGTAATCTTGCCATATTGAAGAAAATTGTACTTGTTCCTGCCATTTGTATACTATGTGGGTCCTGTACCTATATGAAATATCAATTGCTGCACTTTGATGTATCAGTCAGCCTCTCTGTTATTCTATAGATGTGTTTCATATCTTATCTTCTTTATCCTCTCCTCATCTCTCAACTCCCTTCCTCTTAGAGCATTTGAAGAGTATACAGATTTACTTGTATCATACAGTTTATCAGAGAATTCACAGAGTTTGTAGTCCAATTCATTATTATCTTTCTTCTCCAGTTCTGAGAGCTGTAGAACGTTTGAATCTCAGCGGCCATGTAAAGAACTCAGAGGAATGGATTGCCAAACTCTATGAAGAATTTGCAAAGAACAAGTTTTTCATCATCCTGGCTGTGAGTTGCATGAGGCACACCAGTCATGCATACAGTTACTCAACATTGAAGAATGCATGTTTGCAAGAGACAAACATTAATATTTGTATGAACAGTTTCTCACATAGTTGTTTTATGGTTGTAGCAGGACAGAGGGTTTTACATTTTATGTCACATTGTGTTGGGCAAAGTGTTAAATGATAATTTTTAACTGTCTTTAGCTGGGAAACATGCAGGTGGTACATGAATGCCAATTTGTTTTCAGAGATAAAAATGAGAAACTGATATATATTCCTATCATCACTATAATTATAGATGAGATTAATACAGTAAAATCCCTCTTATCCGGCATCAACGGGACTGCCGACATGCCAGATATTTGAATAGAAGTGAAATTATGTCCACAATCACCACCTACACTCACGCATCTTACCATAACAAAGATCAGCTGTTTTTAATCAGCAGCAGCTGATCTGATAAGCTGCTTAAATGTAAGCACAACACGCTCCCTCTTTTCTACAACTTTAGGCATGATGAAGGCGTCAGGCAATAAACAGTGCACACGCAGGACTGAGTCACTGAGTAAACACAGTGCAGTGGGCTGCGGGTGGCGCGAAGCAGTGCGCTCTGGTGGCGAGGGGACAAAGTATGACTCGCGCGGGAATTTTAATCAATTTTATGAGTACACATTGATTTTTTATTGATTTTAAGGCTCGGGGAAAAATGTGCCGAATACTTGAAGCTGCCGGATACTCAAATGCTGGATAAGAGGGATTTTACTGTACTCTATAAAAGATTTTAATGGAGTCCAGATGAAATATAAAGCAGAAAATTGGTAGATTCAGGATATATATTCTCAATGTGGAGGCAAGTGAATATAATCTCCATTTATACATAAAGCCATAGAATGTTAATGTTAAGCTGCCCCCATTAGCCTGACTTTATTAATAAGTAAACATAAGAACATAAGAAATAAGGGAAGCTGCAAGAAGACATCAGGCCTACACATGGCAGTCCCTGTGTGAAATATACCTACCTATTTCCACCTATCATCACCATCCATAAATCTGTCTAATCTCTTAAAGCTCCCTAATGACTCAGCAGTAATAACTTGATTACTGAGTCCATTCCATTCATCTAAAAGGTGAAGTTTGATTTTTTCTGCATATCCTTATATGGAAGCCTAATAGAGAATTGTCCTTGTTATTACTGACAGGAAAAGAATACCAAAAGTAAAACTGATGAAGTTCAGAAGGCACGAAGACAGGACCACGTGTCGCATTTTATCCTGCGGCTGGCCTACTGTCGCACAGAGGAGCTGCGGCGCTGGTTTATCGCCCATGAGACAGACCTGTTCAAGGCACGCTTCCTCCAGGCCTCCAGGAACGGCTCAGACATCAGGAACTTCTTGATCACCAACAATCTCCATTACACATCTGTAAGTATTCAGTATGCCATTTCTCAGAGTGTAAATAGTGTGGAGTGTCATGATAAGTGGTTGGTTTTATTGTTATATTTGTTGGGATATTTTATTAATAAGAGTTGAGAAGTTAATGTATACCAAATATTATGAAAGTTCTTTTGTATTTAGGCTTTATAAAATGCCTGCATGATATTCCTCCAACTTTAGATAATCCTTTTGGCAATTTTTTATCTTTAGGGAGTTGCACCTTAGTGGGACTTTTATTTATCTATTATTTTTATTGTATTTATGTATTATTATTTATTTTTATTTATTTATTTATTTATTTATTTATTTATTTATTTTATTTATTAATTTTATTTATTTATTTATTTTTTTATCATTTTATTTATTTATTTTTCTTTTTTTATTTATTTATTTATTTATTTTATTGTCCATGGCCACTACTCCTGCATGAAAATAAAAAGATGTGACTGCTAATGTTGTGTTGGCCATCAGATAACAGCCGAGGAGAAGCAGAGTGAGCGGGAGAACTTGGTGGCCAGCAGCATGAACATCAGTGGAGACACCATGGAAGGAATGACATTCTATAAGGTTAGTGCAAGTTACAGTGTTGTGTTGTAGTTATGAAGTTTTAATTTTAATCGACATGATCCAGCAGGACCATAATATGCCAGATCATCAGCATTCAGTATGACTCTGAAATGATGCAAAGTGAGGTGCTTTTCAAATTTTCCCCTTCTTTTGCTGTTTTCCCAGAGTCAGGGGTTGGCGCCATGTATGAGTCTTTTCCAGTTATTTCTGTCCTTTGCATCTTCCTCTGACTCCCATCCTTTACAGTTCTACCACAATTCCATCCCTCCATCTCACTCTCTGTGTTCCCCTCAGTCATCCTCTCTCAAAATTTTTTTTATCAGATTTGTCAATTACTTTAAATGTTAGATAATTTTTCTTTTAATAAATGCCACTCCACCAGCTTCAAAGTTGTTTTAAAAAATGCATTATGCACAAAAGGGTGGTGGGTGTAGACGACTCATCTGTTTTTCTTAGGGACAGGCTTTAGGATGTCTCTGTAATGCTAAATGTTCATGACGATCAAGACCCTTTAGGATGTTTATGCTAAATTAACTTAAGAAAATGAAAGAAGCTACAAGAAACCATTCAGCCTACACATCACATTCCCTGTATGTTTTATTACTACATGTTCCTTTGTGTTGGTTCAGGTCCCATTCCTCGACACACTGGAGCTGGTGAGGCAGAGGAAGGTGTTCCTGAAGCAAGGGTATGCGTATGTCCCAGAGACTGACCTGGCCAGTCTCGTCACCAGTTCCTTCAGGAGCAAGCTGTCCCATGATATGGCTGTGGGTGAACACTTTCTTTTGACTGTCATTCATTTAACACCACAGAGAATTTCTGTAGTGTAAAGTAACTCAGAGGAGTTATTGTTTCCTCTTTAGCTTCATAATTTAGGCAAGAAATTACCATTAGTTCATGAAGTAATCCGTTCTTCCCTGAGATCAAGGAACACATGCTTTTCATTAATTGCCAACCACTCTGAGCCATTTCTTGCTGTACAGCCACCTTCAATCATTGTATTGAATAGAAACTGCCAAATATATTCTTTAATTTCCCTTTTTTTTCTTTCTTGCTGATGCTAATAAAGATTTAATTGCTTTTAGTGTTGTGAACTGCTGGATATCACAGTGAAAGAGTGCATAACATAGCAACTTTATTTATCATTTATTCTCTTAAAGAGAGTGAATGTGTGTATTCTCATGATCTATCTGCTTATTGTGATTTTTTTTTGTTCAGTGTAATTTTCACTTTGTTGAAGTAATTGTAAGAGTGTCATCCTCAAAATATTCTGTTGTGTGGTGTATATTTGAGTGGACTTTTTTATTCCTATATCTTGTGCTCAGTTAGATTCCTTGGCTCTTGAAGAAATTATTTATACACACAGTAAAGGGTGGATAAAGGGCAAAGGTTTCACATGATTGTATACAGGAAAAGTATTAGCAATATGAAGCTTAGACGTGTGAGCTTTAGAAAAATCCAAGCATGCCATTAACTCACATAACATTTCCTCCACCAGACCACATACAGAGCGCTGCCTGAGCTGGACAGTGACGAGCGACTGGTGAGGCTCCTGCACAACTTTGACAAGCGTTACACTGGCAAGGACTACTCCTCCAAGAAGCCCGAGGACATGTGCCGCATCACCCCAGACATGATCGACAACCTGGCCAACAAGTCCTTCCCGCCGTGCATGCGTCACCTGAACGACACACTGCGCACCACCCACCACCTCAAGTACAATGGCCGCCTCGTATATGGTCTGTTCCTCAAGGCTGCCGGCCTCAACCTGGAGGACGCTCTCTTCTTCTGGAGGTCACACTTTCTTCAGAACATGGATGTTGACACAGTAAGAAGTTGTCCCTTCCTGCTTCTCATTCCCTCCTTCTTGTGACTTGAGTTCTTTCAAGAGGGAGGTTTCTAGACACTTATCCTCCAGTTTTGGATGATACTTTTTGGCCTTTCTTTAGGGACTGGCATATATATATATATATATATATATATATATATATATATATATATATATATATATATATATATATATATATATATATATATATATATATATATATATATATATATATATATATATATATATATATATATATATATATATCTCTCTCTCTCTCTCTCTCTCTCTCTCTCTCTCTCTCTCTCTCTCTCTCTCTCTCTCTCTCTCTCTCTCTCTCTCTCTCTCTCTCTCTCTCTCTCTCTCTCTCTCTCTCTCTCTCTCTCTCTCTCTCTCTCTCTCTCTCTCTCTCTCTCTCTCTCTCTCTCTCTCTCTCTCTCTCTCAGTGCCCCTCTTATATTAAAGAAAAAAAATTGCATGGCATGTTAGTGAGAATGCCTTGAATATGTTAGTGAGAGTGCCTTGATTATCAAAGTGAATATAGAATTCTTAGGGCTAGGTAGGTACATGAGACTGTCCATTTCCACCAGGGGCCAAGGGGACTAAGAGTGTGAATGTGGGTACAAGTGTGTGGCATTTTGTCTGACCCACCCTGTGTTGGGATTGGCAGCTTGGTATATTAATAGATAGATAGGTAGGTACTGCCATATATACTTGTCAGGGTTATAAGAAATCACTGCCTCTTTCAAGCCACCGTGAATCAAGTTTGAACTCACAGGCTGTTGACTGTGAGCCAAGCGCTGTATTGCAGAGCTACCTATCCCAGGCACTTGCATCATGTTGATTCATGTTGTGTATGACTGCATATCTTTTATTGATAACTCACTTTCTTCATAGTTTGAGAAGTGATATTTGAGTTGAGCACTATCATAGAGCTACCTGCCTGCAATAGGTACATCATGTTGATCTATAATGTGTACATATACCTACCTATCTTTTAGTGATGGCTCCCTTTCTTCACAGTTTGATAAGCGGTATTCTTACGGCATTCGGTACAACTATGGTAAGGAGGGCAAGAAGACTGATTTCTCCCCCTATGGTTGCCTAAAGATCATCATGAGCAACGTTGCACCTGGTGATTCCCACGGTTGTCCCTTCAAGCACACTGATGCCATCATTCTGCGGCAGCGTCTGGCAGCCTACAAAGTGTCTAATCAAAGTGAGGAGGGAGGAAATGCAGCATAATGATTGTAGTGTAGAAACAATAGAGTCTCAGAAATATCTCTAGGTTTTTACTATAAATACAAGTAGATGAGTACTATTGGGAAAGCTCTAACCTAATATAAGAAAATGCATGAAAGAAAATGTTGAATTAGTAAATTATTTTGACAGCATAAAAAACTGTCAATCCTCAGGTCAGAAGAACTCTGACATACACACAGTTTTGCTTTTTCATCACTGTGGCTTACACCAGGTTAAAGTTTTCTCAATAGTACATGTAGAAATTAATACACAGAGAGAGAGAGAGAGAGAGAGAGAGAGAGATTCTTTAGGTCACACACAGCTGTAATAGAGGAAAAGATGATGAATATCTGTATTGTGTGCATTCAAGTTGAGGTTTTTAATTAGTCAACTCTATCTCAGACTCTTTTGTTTTTGACTCCCAATACATAACAAAACAAAATGAAAATGTACTAATATCATGAAGTGTTTATTTTTTATTTTATTTATTTATTTATTTATTTATTTATTTATTTATTTTTTTTTTTTTTTATGTAGGAGGGACACTGACCAAGGACAACAAAAAATCCGATAAAAAAAAAAATGCCCACTGAAATGCCAGTCCCATAAAAAGGGTCTAAAGCGGTAGTCAAAAATTGAAGGATAAGTGTCTTGAAACCTCCCTCTTTAAGGAATTCAAGTCATAGGAAGGTAGAAATACAGAAGCAGGCAGGGAGTTCCAGAGTTTACCAGAGAAAGGGATGAATGATTGAGAATACTGGTTAACTCTTGCATTAAAGAGGTGGACAGAATAGGGGTGAGAGAAAGAAGAAAGTCTTGTGCAGCGAGGCTGTGGGAGGAGGGGAGGCATGCAGTTAGCAAGATCAGAAGAGCAGTTAGCATGAAAATAGTGGTAGAAGACAGCTTGAGATGCAACATTGCGGCGATGAGAGAGAGGCTGAAGACAGTCAGTTAGAGGAGAGGAGTTGATGAGACGAAAAGCTTTTAATTCCACCCTGTCTAGAAGAGCAGTATGAGTGGAAACCCCTCAGACATGTGAAGCATACTCTATACATGGACGGATAAAGCCCTTGTACAGAGTTAGCAGCTGGGGGGGGAGGGTGAGAAAAACTGGCGGAGACATCTCAGAATGCCTAACTTTATAGAAGCTGTTTTAGTTAGAGATGAGATGTGAAGTTTCCAGTTCAGATTATAAGTAAAGGACAGACCGAGGATGTTCAGTGTAGAAGAGGGGGACAGTTGAGTGTCATTGAAGAAGAGGTGATAGTTGTCTGGAAGGTTGTGTCGAGTTGATAGATGGAGGAATTGAGTTTTTGAGGCATTGAACAATACAAAGTTTGTTCTGCCCCAATCAGAAATTTTAGAAAGATCAGAAGTCAAGTTTTCTGTGGCTTCCCTGTGTGAAATGTTTACTTCCTGAAGGGTTGGACGTCTATGAAATGACGTGGAAAAGTGCAGGGTGGTATCGTCAGCATAGGAGTGGATAGGACAAGAAGTTTGGTTTAGAAGATAATTAATGAATAAGAAGAGAGTGGGTGACAGGACAGAACCCTGAGGAACACCACTGTTAATAGATTTAGGAGAAGAACAGTGACTGTCTACCACAGCAGCAATAGAACAGTCAGAAAAGAAACTTGAGATGAAGTTACAGAGAGAAGGATAGAAGCCGTAGGAGGGTAGTTTGGAAATCAAAGCTTTGTGCCAGACTCTATCAAAAGCTTTTGTTATGTCCAAGGCAACAGCAAAAGTTTCACCAAAATCTCTAAAAGAGGATGACTAAGACTCAGTAAGGAAAGCCAGATCACCAGTAGAGCAGCCTTGACGGAACCCATACTGGCGATCAGATAGAAGGTTGTGAAGTGATAAATGTTTAAGAATCTTCCTGTTGAGGATAGATTCAAAAACTTTAGATAGGCAGGAAATTAAAGCAATAGGACGGTAGTTTGAGGGATTAGAACGGTCACCCTTTTTAGGAACAGGCTGAATGTAGGCAAACTTCCAGCAAGAAGGAAAGGTAGATGTTGACAGACAGAGCTGAAAGAGTTTGACTAGGCAAGGTGCAAGCACGGAGGCACAGTTTCAGAGAACAATAGGAGGGACCCCATCAGGTCCATAATCCTTCCAAGGGTTTAGGCCAGCAAGGGCATGGAAAACATAATTGCAAAAAATTTTGATAGGTAGCATGAAGTAGTCAGAGGGTGGAGGAGAGGGAGGAACAAGCCCAAAATCGTCCAAGGTAAAATTTTTAGCAAAGGTTTGAGCGAAGAGTTCAGTTTTAGAAATAGATGTGATAGCAGTGGTGCCATCTGGTTGAAATAAAGGAGGGAAAGAAGAAGAAGCAAAGTTATTGGAGATATTTTTGGCTAGATGTCAGAAGTCACAAGGGGAGTTAGATCTTGAAAGGTTTTGACACTTTCTGTTAATGAAGGAGTTTTTGGCTAGTTAGAGAATAGACTTGGCATGGTTCTGGACAGAAATATAAAGTGCATGAGATTCTGGTGATGGAAGGCTTAAGTACCTTTTGTGGGCCACCTCTCTATCATGTATAGCACGAGAACAAGCTGTGTTAAACCAAGGTTTGGAGGGTTTAGGTCGAGAAAAAGAGTGAGGAATGTATGCTTCCATGCCAGATATTATCACCTCTGTTATGCGCTCAGCACGCAAAGACGGGTCTCTGACACTTGTTCAATGTCAGTCAGCATTGACTTTTAGCCTACATATAACCCATTTGCATCATTTCATATTTATCTCTCCTTTGTTCTGCAGCTATTGAAGAAATTATGGAGCTGGTGAACAAGCGGCACTACCAGATAGCATGCCAACGTTACTGGGAGGCCATTCACGGAGTCCCCATCGATGCCGGCATCAACCATCCCAACCAGTTCTTTGAGGAGAGCCATAAGTTCCTGAATGGAGGTGTGCAGCCCAGCCAAGGTAAGAGCATTCATGATAGGTACTGGAACTGAAACCAACCAGCGAATCTTAAGACATTGGTATCAAAGTATCTCTTTTGTCATTTCGTTTGCCATTTCCTGCGCCATTGGTTGATTGGGTCATGTCCATCCATTGACTCTGCTGGGTGAATGACTGAGTGGCAGAGTTTGCCTGTTGACTGTGATGCCTGTCAGCTGCACCCACTCATCTGGATGGCCTTCAAATGTTGATACCTTTATGATTTTCAGATGTGTGAGTTATTTTGGGGTCTTTTTGCCTCCAGTTGCTGCAGTACTAATAAAAAAGTGCTTGTTTGGGGGAAACTGTGTAGAGCATTGAGGATTTCAATTAATAAATAGATGGGTAATATAATGCATGCTTTCTTGTATAACCTTCCACTGATCGGAATCTTTGTATTTTCTTATGTGAGAAAATGCATTTTGGAACACACTTGGCTGAGTTACATAAGAGTTGAATTAGTGAATGGATAGTAAAGTGCACATTTTACAATATATCCATCCACTGATTAGAAGACTTTTTGCACTTCCTTACATGAGAGAATGCACTGTGGAACACTCTTACTGAACTGCATAAGGATTGAAATTACTAGATAGATATTAAAATGCATAGCTTACCATATATCCTCCCACTGACTAGAAGAAGTTTTGTATTTCCTTAGATGAGAGAATGTATTTTAAAATATTGCACATCGCTGAGGTGCTTAACCTTTTCATTGTGACATGAAACATTTAACAGTACCAGAAGTAATCTTTATAAGCATCTACAAGAAAGTAAGTTATGAAAAGAATAGATTTCATAATTCCTAGGCAGTTTAAAGATTGGATGTGGCTGTAGAACAAGTAAAGATGTCTCAGAGTGATTAGTAATTAAGGAAAGATGTACCAGATAGCTGTTGGAGGGTTAAGTTTTCTTTCTGTTTAACCAGGAAAGAAGCAGCCGGAGGTGAAGACCACTCCCTCAGTTATGTACTCGTCCCAGGCCTCCACTCAGTCCTCACAGTCATCAGTCACCGACACCAAGACTGTCTTAGAGGAGATTGCCATGTGCTTTGATGACGACATTGAGACAGCCATGTTGGAGTAGTGTATGGAATAATCAGGGAACTCTAGGAGAAAATTGCCTTGAGGATTTTTGCTTTATAGAGTATTTTGTGTATTGATATGATAATTGAACATTATATTTGTATGCTTTGATACATAAATTATATACTAACTGATTTAAGAGTATTGCTAACACCTGTATAGTTTGACACATTACTGCTACTTGCATTAGTCTACTAATCTTCTGTCACTAAAATCAATGCATCTATTATTTTACCTATTGACTGCTAATGGCAATATGGCTCATCATATTTGAGTATATCTCAGTTATGAAGAAGAGCAAAACCAAGACTAAAGCTACTGAAATTATTCCTTTTGTTATTAATGGTCCAAGCTATGCAACTGATCCCCATAAAGTGAGGCAGGAGTACTTTCTCTTCTCCATCAAGGGCCATGAGGATGGGAGAGTGGTGTGAGCGAGCGTGAATGTGAAGGAGTGTGCATTGTCTTGGCTACCCCTCTTTTTGTGGGGGACAGCCTTGATATATGTATGTACATATGTTAATGGTGTCTTTCATGCTCATACTCTACTTTTATCAGGTAGTTTCATTAAGACGATTAGAAGTTGTATTCTGAAATATTTTGTTCTCCCATCTGACCAGAGAAGGGTTTTCCTGAGCAGTCTTCTCACTGATGATACAAACTATTGCTACCATGATGAAAACACTCTTGATAACCCCAATTAACTTCTATTACTGACATGAATCTGTATAAGTACTCATAATGAAAGCAAAAACAAGACTCCATGTACTGAACTATTTTTACTATCTCTGCTGTTAACTAGCTTTTCTTTCACAATTATACTCTAGACTTCTACTGGGCAATTGTACTAAGCTAATCAGAAGTTATAGTATTCTGAAATATGTTGTTCCCTCACCTGGCCAAAGAGATAATTAGTTGGATTTTTCCTGAGTGGTCTTCCCATTGATGATATAAACTCACTATAATGATGAAAGCACCCTTGATAACCTAAATAACTTACACTACTGACATGAATCTGGAAAAATACTGATAATAAAAGCAAAAAAGAGGGTTACATAAACTGAATTGTTTGAACTATTTAATAATTTCTGCTGTTAACTTGGTCTTTGATAATTACATATACCCCAGGTCAGTATTTTGAAATGCTTTGCTCTCATGTATTTTTAAACGCCTCAGAGATGATTGGTCAGGTTCTCATAAATGTTGATTAAAAAAATTTAAACTGAAATCAAAAGAACATACTTGAAAACCCTTATAACTTCCACTACAGCATGTTAAAAGTCTTGAATTTTGAAAGGCTTTGTTCTCTCATAAGATCTATTTTCAAAGGTCAGGTTCTCATGAATATTTTTTTTTCCACTGGTGAAACAAAATTTTTGTTAAACTATCACTGAATCTTTGAAAAACCCTCATAACTCCCACTATGGCCTGTTAAAAGCAATGGAGGTGAGACGCCAAAAGTTTGAGTATATGCTTCCAAATTTCCACCCGACAATTGTATTAAGCAAATCAGAAGCCATATCAGTCAAAGAGTCCTTGTGTGATATTACTTTGAACTGTCCTGTTTGGGAGATTACATCCTTATTTATTTATTTATTTACTTACCTATATTCAAATTTTTACTCTTGTTGCCCTTCGCCAGTGCCCCTTTTTGAATGAGAAAAAAGCTTGTGTTCTGAAATGCTTTGCTCTCTCGCCACGACTAATTTTCAAAGGCCACAGAACTAAGTAGCCGGGCTCTCAAGGCTGTTTTTCCTGTTAGTAATGTAGAAATCTTGTTAATCTATCACTTGAACTGTATAAAAAAAAAAAATAAATAAATAAAAACCGGTGTATCTTAAACTAGAGTATTTGTAAAGTAGTGGAGGGGCGCCGTAAAAGTGTTTCAGAATATGCTCCAAAAGGTAAGGAAAAAGAAAAGGGGAGGGGAGGGGGAGCGGCTTCAAGCTAAATTATTTGACGTCAGTTCCGCGTAAGTACTCTATTATGAAATTCGATAACCCTAATTATTATCTCTTATCACTTACAGTCTACAGCGATATTATTGTAGATAGCGCGAGATAACAACTTCTGACTTTGAGATGAAAAGTTTTAGACATGTGGAATGTATTGTACAAGTATGTTCCTGCTGACATTTCACAAACCAGGGGTGAGATTCATCGCTGTTATGTAGTCTGGCAGAAAAAGAATGAATCGAAGTATTTTAAAAGTCACACCAGAGCATAGATGTGGTACTGTGTGTCTATGGCCCGCAGCAAAACCTTACTCTCATCGCGGCCACAAAAATGATTTGTCGAGTTCTAACGAATGTTTCTCATGTAAATCATGTAGAAATCTGTACAAAAAAAAAAAAAAAAAAAAAAAAGTGCTTAAAACCCTGTGTATCGTCAACTATATAAGCCTTTTTAAAGTAGTGGTGTGGCGCAGTGTTTCAGAATATGATCCGTCTGTCTGACCTTGCTTGCAGTGAAAACACATCCTTTCATATATATTTCTTTCACTAATTCCTCAATTAAAACACATATACATAATCAGACATTGGGCATGTGTAATCTATGAGTTGTAATGAGTTTTAATGACATGTTTCTCGCTTGCAATAACATTATATATATATATATATATATATATATATATATATATATATATATATATATATATATATATATATATATATATATATATATATATATATATATATATATATATATATATATATATATCAATAATCTCTCAGCTGAAGGATGAACTATAATAAGAAATTTGGTATACATATAACTTGTGAGTTGATATGAGTTATATGAGGATGTCTATTTGTGATTTCCTCACTTTTATTGACATGCTCTTAATTCCCCAGCTGAAGAACATAATATAATCAGATATTAGGTTATTATTCAGTTGTAATGTCCTTTAAAAAAGTAGTTACGGGTGTTTTCTTGCTTGTATTGACATACTATTTATTAACAATTCCTCAACTGAAGTATTTTTATACGTAATTGGACATTAATTAGTATATAAAAATAAATGGTGAGTTGAATTGTCCTATGAGGTTATTTATTCGTGTTTCTTCTTATGTATTGATAGGCAGCCGATTGGTGATTCTTCAATCGAAGCATTTTCTGCGCAACCAAACATATAAATATAAGTAGTTAAACAAGCAATGGCCAGTAAAGTTTTTCAGTGTTTTTTCTCTCTTAACAGAATACCTGCTATTTGTTCGCAAAACCATCAATAATCTCCTCATTAAAGCATATATGTCAAGTATAAAACTAATTAGTTGTTATAATGAATAATTTAAATATGTCAATGAGATGGTGACGGACGTGCAATGACAGGCTGGTAATAACTCATCAATGGAAACATACACATAATCAGGCATCAATAATCCCTTAATTAAAGCATCAGGTATTGGTATAAAGCTAATTTGTCAACTGAAATAAGTTGCGTGAATATCTGGAAGACGAATACTGAAATGTTTCCCTCTACCAAATATCATTTTCAAATAACACCCAAACTAGATCCCGCACATTGGCATACACGTAATCAGACATCAATAATCCTTTAATTAAAGCATCAGGCACTGGTATAAAGCTAATTCGTGAAATGAAAGAAGTTACGTGAATATCTGAATAATACGGCGACTGAATGTTTTCCCCCTAGCAAACAACAACTTCAAATAACACTCAGGCCATACCACACACATAAACAATAATTTAATACAAGTGTGAGGGAGTTATGAGGAGTTAATAAGGAGGTGACTAGGTAGCGTGGCGGAGGCGAGGGGTAGGAGGATTGGCAGAAACATGTATCACTCCGCCGCCAGGACTCAATATGGCGGAGGCAGTCATAGGGGAGGGAGGGAGTTAAAGCCAGTCCGTGACGCAGTGCTAATATACAGGCTATGACGTGAGCACCCGAGCCCAGAGTGGCGGAGGATGGTGATATAAAGCGGTGAAGTGAACTGGTGGCTAAATAGTGAGTGTGGTGAGAGGTGAGAGCAGAAAGAGAGAGAGAGAGAGGGAGTTTAAAGGGCTATTGGTGTCTGTCTGTCTGTCTCTCTCGGTGAGTGTGGATTCTAAGTGTCAGAATCAGGTGACGGCTGGATGACCTCCCATACAACAAGCAGGTAGCAGCAGCAGCAGCAGCAGCCATGGCCTTCAACGACTCGGTAAGTACAAGCAACTGTTTCTTTGGGTATGGACGGGTATGGGTTTGTTAGGGTGAATGGAATTTATATCACGTATATGTATCATGGCATTTTATGGGTGTGGAATGGGTGTCACCGGTAACATTAACTGTTTCTTGGGGTATGGGTGGGTATGGGCTTGTATGGGTTATTTTTTATTTTATTTATTTATTTATTTATTTATTTATCTATTTTGGTGAATGGGGCGAATTAAGGATGAATTAAATCTACCATGGTTTATTTTAAGGGGTGGAGTGGGTGTGGGATTACCGAGTTTGTTTGTTTGTGCCTTAATTTGGGTTTGGGTTTAGTGTGGGTTGCTATGGGTTACCTGGATTTATTTATCTATTTTACTGTTTTAAAGAATGAAATCTTTACTCCTGGCTTTCGGGTTGGAGTGGGCGTGGTTTAACTGAAATCCTGCCCTTGTCTTAATCTGGGTATAGGTTTGCTTTGGGTTTGTAAGGACGAATAGAACCCCTCTCATGAATTTTTACTTGTGGGCGTGGATGTAGGTGCTGTGGGTTCAGTAGGTTTGGGTTTTTCTCATGGGACGAGGGAAGGGGACAGGAACCCGTGTTATCATTTTACCTGCCAGATCGATACCGTTATGGGGCTTAATCAACGGCCCGTGTCCTCGTGTCCCCGTGTCCTGTGTGGGGTCACGACGTTCTTGCCTGTTCCACTCATGCAGGGCGGTGAGGCGGGAGTGTGTGGCGTGGGGAGGCTGTGGTGCTGAGGGTGGTGGTAGTGGCTGGCTGAGGGGGGCGGGAATGCGCGAGTGAGGGAGTGAGGCAGTGAGAGTGAGAGGCAGGAGTTATGAGACTATGGGGGGGGGGTTACTAATTGGCGGGGAGTGAGTGTTGACGTTGTGTTGAGTGAGTCGTGAGTCTGTGGGGAGATAATATGAATAAGATGATATATACTGTATTTTCACGCCAGGGAACCACCGTATTGTCTTCCCCAGCCGGTGTAGTAGTGGTGTAGTGGCAGTGGTGGTGGTGAAGGCCGTCACGGTAGTAAACACTGCTGCCAGGCCGCCTCACTGCTGCAGGGCGTAGCTAAACACACTGGTAAAGACAACTGTTGTGTTTGGGTTGTAATCCGTGGCTGTCATTATTGCTGTACTGAGTCATCCAGTTGATATGTAGGAACCGTATGTACGTAGGTACGTATGTACTCGGTGTTTACCTGGGTTTTGGTTAAAATGCTCAAGTGATGCATTTCTCCTGAAGAAAATAGATGTCGTTGAGAAAAAAAACATCTATCTATCTATATATCTATCTATCTATGTATCTATCTATCTATCTATATTATATATATATATATATATATATATATATATATATATATA
The DNA here is from genome assembly GCF_035594125.1 of Scylla paramamosain. Classification (NCBI taxonomy): domain Eukaryota; kingdom Metazoa; phylum Arthropoda; class Malacostraca; order Decapoda; family Portunidae; genus Scylla; species Scylla paramamosain. Next base: position 18,497,095 of record NC_087153.1, read on the forward strand.
TATATATATATATATATATATATATATATATCAGACACACTAGTAAAGACAACTATTGTATTTGGGTCTCAGGACCTTTTCAACAGGGGCGACTTGGTCGCGCGACTCGGCATCACCAAATCGCTGATGCACGCGATCAAAACGCGCCACCAGGTTGCGTCAGCGAGTCGTCCCCGTGAAAAGGCTTGCAACTGAGAAGTGCTGCTGCAGCTTGCAGACTTTCTCAGCCTGGATTAGTTGCATCATGAACTCTGATGAGGAAGCTGTATCTATTCTACTTCTTGGGAATTAACATAATATGATCAATTTAAAAGACGCATACCTGCGTGATTTTATCAAGTTTACTAAAATCCATGGTCTGTCAATCCTGGTAGAATCCATAGCTTCGAAGGTACACTCAGGTACAAAATAAATGTGGCAGTGTTCATACCACGCCTACCCTCATGATAATATATTGCTGTACTTATTGTGTCTAGTATCCCAGATCGCTGGTCGCTCTTCAACCTCAACAATAACTCTTTCAGTTTCCAGTGTTATATCCTGCTAAACAATTGACAATCTGCCTCTGGGATTAAACAAACAAATAAATAAATAAATAAATAAATAAATGAATAATAACTTGCGCGTTTGAGAGCGTTTGAGTTACACGCCACCTAACGCCGCGATCACCTGTCGGGACAGGCATACCCTCAAATGATAACGCTAGTATTTTTTTCGATATTAACCAAAATATATTTGCAGTGATGGTGGTATGCACATGTCCCGTGTTTACATAGTTGTTATGTGACAGTGAAGTGCACAGCTGTGTGGCGCATGGTACATTAATGATGTATCACTGGCAAGGTTAACACAATGTGGTTCTTTAAATTCTAAAAAAAAAAAAAAAAAAAAAAAAAATTATTTATTTATTTATTTATTTATTATTATTTTTTTTTTATCAAAATGTTTTACTAGTAAATGAAAACCAGAAGGGAATTGCGCATGAAAGGGAAAGTATGATCTGTGTTGTGTTAGTTGGAATCCTAATGCATACTTTGTTAAATTTGCCACACACACACAGTACCTGTTCCTTTAATTTCTATAATGATATAAGGGATTTATTGCCTTTTATCAAATTTTCACGGATTAATGAAAACAAAAACAGAATCATGCACAAAAGTGAAAGTATGATCTGTTTTGTGCTACCTGGAATCCAAATATGTACTTCATTAGATTTATCATATGCACATATTCCGTGAATGTTGGTGAAAATGCTAAGGATTTATTGCCCTTTTTACTATATTTTCACTAGTCCATGTAGGCAAAATGGGAATCATGCATTAATGTGAAACAGATTTATTTTTTGTTAGATGGAATCCTGATTCTTCATTAAATTCACCTTATGTTTTTCAGTTCTTCTCAGTTAGCTATTACTTATATTATTTGACTTTCTATAGTGAGCTGCATTAGCTATGTATATTTTGGTGTCAGAGAGATGTGTAATATTTTGAGCATGGTGCAGGTTCAAGTTGTTGTCGGGAAGATGCCTTCGCTCAACAGTACTTTCCTGATTATCTCCAGTATTGTTCTTGTCATCTCCTCTTCTCTTCTCTTCCAGGATTGCCATAATATTTGTTCAGTGCTTTCCTGATGTCATCTTCATCATAGTTCTCTTCTCTTTTCTTCCGAAATCAATATAATAATTGTTTAGTTCTTGATGTGTGTCACCAATATCGGACCCATAAAGCCTAAGAAATTTAACATGGTGTGTGCGGGTTACAATACCATGTACCACTGTTAAGTTACCTATTTCTGACAGTTGTGTATTTTTGTTTCCACAGCCCTCACAGTCTCAGGTGAGTGATTCATTTTATGGTGCACTCACGCTTGAGAATGTCACTGGTTAATATTTAGAAACGAGACCTTTTAGTGATCTGACAGCAGCCTTGTGTGCATGCTGAGTGGCCACGTCTCGTGCGTCACAGTCCTTTTTTTTTTTTTTTTTTCCCAGCACGTTTCCCGCTCTATATAAACACACCAATGACAGCAGCTGAGTGTTTAATGTCACAGCACATCACTGATTTACCAGTAAGTACACACACACACACAAGCACATACTGTATATATAGGTTCTGCTAGTGATAAAATTGATGTTCATTGTTATGTTCTCATCAGGTGGAGTTGATGGTGTAATGTTCTATGGAACACAGTGTGACGAACTAGGGTGATGGTTTTCCTAGTGTGAAGATCTCGGATATACTTTTCCTAGTGTGACTTGTCCCTTAATTTTTCTAGTGTGACCCATTCAGGTTTTCCATATGCATTGTGATGAACGAGTAGAATTTTAATAGTGTCGACCTCAGGTGCATATCTTTCTTAGGGATACAATATTATCTGCTGCTTGAGTTATCTGTATTATGTTGGCATTGATATTTAAAGCTGCCTGGTGTGAGTAATGTGACTTTTGTGTTTTTAGTTTGAAGAATGCAAGAGGAATGTGTTTTGTGTACGCAATGTAGAACCACAATGGTGGTGGTGGTGGTGTGTTGGTGAACTGTTGACAGGATACCTACCTACTCTCACCTGCTGCCAGTGAAGTAGCATGCTTGTCACAACTGAGAGGTCCTGGGTTCAAATTCCTGATCTGGATTAGACAGTTTGGGCTTGCCTCCTTTCACAGTGGCCTTGCAGAAAGTAGGGAAATGAGTTACCTCCTCTCATGTTTATAAACATATTCTTCCTTCCTCATTCATTCTTTCTTCCTTCTTCATCTCTTGCATTCTTGTCTCATACCCATCCTTCCTTCATGTTTCATCTCTTGGTATGTCTTGGGTTACAATGGAGCAGTGACCTTGCATGGTGGCCACTCTGTCCAACACTGTCCATATGCCATGAGCAAGTCTGGTGTGGCATATGTATTGTGAAGCATCAGCATCAACATGGCAGTTTCTAGTTTCCATCACTTACTGCCAAACATTGTTGGTGCACAATGCAGTGATGCATTGTGGTGTACAGTGATGCATTGTACAGAGTGGCATGGTGCTGTCATTCAGTGTGAAGGGCATACAAGGCTGAAGATTGTTTGTGAGTGTATAAGAATAGATGTGTATACCGGTAATTCTCTGGAACATTCAGAAACACTTCTTTGCTGCACCTCATACTTTCAAAAAGCTCTTGTTGAAGTTACATGTTTTTTAAAGGTGAATTTGTGGTTGTGGATACAGATAAACTGGACTTACATTATTAACAAACAGGAGAACTACTCTTGAGAACCAAGCTAACCATCTCTGTGGCCTTTGAAAATAGCTGTGGTGAGAGGGTAAAGCATTTCTGAATATGTACTCAGTGACATGCAAGTGTGTGGTGGTTGACAAGGCAGTATCTCTTCTGTGTGTGTGTGTGTGTGTGTGTGTGTGTGTGTGTGTGTGTGTGTGTGTATGCTTGTGATGTGTTGTATCCTTGCTGTCTCTGCTGCTGCTGCTGTTGCTGCTGCATTACAATGGGCCATGAATGTGATATCCCTGCAAATGAAGACTCCTTTGTTTCATCCCTTGCAGTGGTGGTGAATGCCTCCTTGACCCTCCCCTCGAAAGTCTTAAGAATGCAATGTGTTTATATTAGTGACGTGCATGAAACGATACTTTTCTGAATATAAATAAGATGCAGGTGGGGTTGTTGTATATTGCACCTTAGTTTGGTTTGTTTACTGTAGCAGTGGTGGTGAATGCCTCCTTGACACTTCCCTCTATAGTCTGAAGAATGCAGTGTTTGTGTGTATATGACATGCATGAAATGATACTTTTCTGAATGTAAATAAAATGCATGGAGGATTGGGATGTGTAAATACTGGGGAGTTATTTTATATTGCACCTCAGTTTGGTTTATGACAGTGTTTTACTATATATTTCACTTGTTCTTTTCTTCTGCATTAATTGGTAAGTACTGTGGCAGCACTTGTGTATGTATGTTTACGAATACACATACACATTGTCTAAATGTGCTATTAGGTAAACTTTAATCTGGTATAAGAAATGCATGACAAAAACTGAAAACTGCTTGACTATTTTGACAGCAGAGAAAAGTGTTAATGTTCAGGTAAAAAAGAGAAAAAAAGACTGTTGTATTTTCACCTCTCATGTTAAGAGTTTTCTCAATAGTACATACACTGGAGTGAGTGTGTATATTACCACAATGTAAATATCAACCTAACCAGTGTTTCTTCTTTCCACAGCAGGTAGGTTAACGCACTAGAGCAGGTGGTGGTGGCAGGGTGGGTAAGTGTTGATGCCTCACTGAGTGATGCTGTGTTGATGTTTGTGCCCAGGTTAGCCAGCCCAGCAATGTGACGTGAGCTGGGTGAAGCTTTGTCATTGTATTATTAGCTTGGTGCTGAGTGAGTGACCCAACCCTGTGTGGCAAGGCCTCTTTTTGTTCACTGACTCTTGTTGCTGTCATGTGTGTGTGTGTGTGTGTGTGTGTGTTGTAAAAAGGGCAGGGTTGAAAATATTACTTTTTATGTACTGTATGCAAATGAAATGAAAGGTAATTTGAAAGTACTGCTAGAAGAATAATTATTAGTATACGTAACATCTCTGATTAAAGAACAGTGTTGTAAAAGCCAAGAAATATGAAAGACAATGGAAAAAAAATTGCATTGGATACAACCTTAGAAAACAGTGCCTTGTTTATGATATTCTGAAAACTGTCGTCATCTCTATCCATATTCCTCTTTGTTGTCATATACCAGTGAGGGAAGAGAAGACCAGCATGGTGGGGGAGTAGGAAATCAAGTGACAGGGAGGGAGAGTGGAGAGTGGGAGGGAGTCAGGGAGGAGTCAGTGAGTGGAAAAATTGAAGTGGTTGAGGGAAGGGCACGAGTTGAGTGAGTGGGTGGGTTTTGGGGTGAGTGAGTGAGGGAGTGCATGGTGACAGGTAGTGAGTGAGTGAGTGAGTGAGGGGAGAGAATGCATACCTGAGAGGTGTGGTAGTACAAGTGGGGCTTCACCTGAGTGACTTCTTACCACCACCACTGCTACCACTACCATGGCCTTCTCCTCTAGCCTTCACCACTACCACCACCACCACCACCACCACTGCTTCTGTTCCTTACTCTGTCACTCATTGTCACTGCTACCACCACTTACTACTTCTACTACTACTACTACTACTACTACTACTACTACTACTACTACTACTACTACTACTACTACTACTACCACTACTACCACTACTACTACTACTACTACTACTACTACTACTACTACTACTAGTACTACTACTACTAGTACTACTATACTACTACTGTTGGTATCTTTTGTCATTGTTTTAATTATCATCATCATCTTCTTCTTCTTCCTCTTCTTCTTCTTCTTGACCTTTATCATTAAGCCCAAACCTAATTAAGATGACCTTATGCAGTCTGACTTG